>NW_027635126.1:0-116453 GCF_949748355.1 Melanostigma gelatinosum | reverse complement strand
ATTTTTTTAGTTACTTTGGAAAAAAAAAAAAAAATTTTAGTTACTTTGGAAAAAAAAAAAAATTTTTTAGTTTCTTTGGAAAAAAAATATTTTTTTAGTTACTTTGGAAAAAAAAATATTTTTTTAGTTACTTTGGAAAAAAAAATATTTTTTTAGTTACTTTGGAAAAAAAAATATTTTTTTAGTTACTTTGGAAAAAAAATATTTTTTTAGTTACTTTGGAAAAAAAAATATTTTTTTAGTTACTTTGGAAAAAAAAATATATTTTTAGTTACTTTGGAAAAAAAAATATTTTTTTAGTTACTTTGGAAAAAAAAATATTTTTTTAGTTACTTTGGAAAAAAAATATTTTTTTAGTTACTTTGGAAAAAAAAATATTTTTTTAGTTACTTTGGAAAAAAAAATATTTTTTTAGTTACTTTGGAAAAAAAAATATTTTTTTAGTTACTTTGGAAAAAAAATATTTTTTTAGTTACTTTGGAAAAAAAAATATTTTTTTAGTTACTTTGGAAAAAAAAATATTTTTTTAGTTACTTTGGAAAAAAAAATATTTTTTTAGTTACTTTGGAAAAAAAAATATTTTTTTAGTTACTTTGGAAAAAAAAATATTTTTTTAGTTACTTTGGAAAAAAAAATATTTTTTTAGGTACTTTGGAAAAAAAAATATTTTTTTAGTTACTTTGGAAAAAAAAATATTTTTTTAGTTACTTTGGAAAAAAATATATTTTTTTAGTTACTTTGGAAAAAAAAATATTTTTTTAGTTACTTTGGAAAAAAAAATATTTTTTTAGTTACTTTGGAAAAAAAAATATTTTTTTAGTTACTTTGGGAAAAAAAAAATTTTTTAGTTACTTTGGGAAAAAAAATTTTTTTTTAGTTACTTTGGAAAAAAAAATATTTTTTTAGTTTCTTTGGAAAAAAAAATATTTTTTTAGTTTCTTTGGAAAAAAAGAATATTTTTTTAGTTTCTTTGGAAAAAATAATATTTTTTTAGTTACTTTGGAAAAAAAATATTTTTTTAGTTACTTTGGAAAAAAAAATATTTTTTTAGTTACTTTGGAAAAAAATTTATTTTTTTAGTTACTTTGGAAAAAAAATATTTTTTTAGTTACTTTGGAAAAAAAAATATTTTTTAGTTACTTTGGAAAAAAAAATATTTTTTTAGTTACTTTGGAAAAAAAAATATTTTTTTAGTTACTTTGGAAAAAAAAATTTTTTTTAGTTTCTTTGGAAAAAAAATTTTTTTTTAGTTACTTTGGAAAAAAAAAATTTTTTTAGTTACTTTGGAAAAAAAAATATTTTTTTTAGTTACTTTGGAAAAAAAATATTTTTTTAGTTACTTTGGAAAAAAATTATTTTTTTAGTTACTTTGGAAAAAAAAATATTTTTTTAGTTACTTTGGAAAAAAATATATTTTTTTAGTTACTTTGGAAAAAAAATATTTTTTTAGTTACTTTGGAAAAAAAAAAATTTTTTTAGTTACTTTGGAAAAAAAAAAAAATTTTTAGTTACTTTGGAAAAAAAAAATTTTTTTTAGTTACTTTGGAAAAAAAAATATTTTTTTAGTTTCTTTGGAAAAAAAAAATTTTTTTAGTTACTTTGGAAAAAAAAATATTTTTTTAGTTTCTTTGGAAAAAAAATATTTTTTTAGTTACTTTGGAAAAAAAAATTTTTTTTTAGTTACTTTGGAAAAAATTTTTTTTTTTAATTACTTTGGAAAAAAAATATTTTTTTAGTTACTTTGGAAAAAAAATTTTTTTTTAGTTACTTTGGAAAAAAAAAAATTTTTTTAGTTACTTTGGAAAAAAAAATTTTTTTTAGTTACTTTGGAAAAAAAAAATTTTTTTTAGTTACTTTGGAAAAAAAAATATTTTTTTAGTTACTTTGGAAAAAAAAATAATTTTTTAGTTACTTTGGAAAAAAAAATTTTTTTTAGTTACTTTGGAAAAAATAATATTTTTTTAGTTTCTTTGGAAAAAAAAATATTTTTTTAGTTACTTTGGAAAAAAAAATATTTTTTTAGTTACTTTGGAAAAAAAAAATGTTTTAGTTACTTTGGAAAAAAAAAATATTTTTTTAGTTTCTTTGGAAAAAAAATAATTTTTTAGTTACTTTGGAAAAAAAAATATTTTTTTAGTTTCTTTGGAAAAAAAAATATTTTTTTAGTTACTTTGTAAAAATATATATATTTTTAGTTACTTTGGAAAAAAAATATTTTTTTAGTTACTTTGGAAAAAAAAATATTTTTTTAGTTACTTTGGAAAAAAAAATATTTTTTTAATTACTTTGGAAAAAAAAAATTTTTTTAGTTACTTTGGAAAAAAAAAAAATTTTTTAGTTACTTTGGAAAAAAAAAAATTTTTTTAGTTACTTTGGAAAAAAAAATATTTTTTTAGTTACTTTGGAAAAAAAAAATATTTTTTTAGTTACTTTGGAAAAAAAATATTTTTTTAGTTACTTTGGAAAAAAAAAATTTTTTAGTTACTTTGGAAAAAAAAAATTTTTTTAGTTACTTTGGAAAAAAAAAAAAAATTTTAGTTTCTTTGGAAAAAAAAATAAATTTTTTAGTTACTTTGGAAAAAAAAATATTTTTTTAGTTTCTTTGGAAAAAAAAATATTTTTTTAGTTACTTTGGAAAAAAAAAAAAAATTTTAGTTACTTTGGAAAAAAAAAATTTTTTTAGTTACTTTGGAAAAAAAATTTTTTTTAGTTTCTTTGGAAAAAAAAAAATTTTTTAGTTACTTTGGAAAAAAAAATTTTTTTAGTTACTTTGGAAAAAAAAATATTTTTTTAGTTACTTTGGAAAAAAAAATATTTTTTTAGTTACTTTGGAAAAAAAAAATTTTTTTAGTTTCTTTGGAAAAAAAATATTTTTTTAGTTACTTTGGAAAAAAAAAAATTTTTTTAGTTACTTTGGAAAAAAAAATATTTTTTTAGTTACTTTGGAAAAAAAAATATTTTTTAGTTACTTTGGAAAAAAAAATATTTTTTTAGTTACTTTGGAAAAAAAAATATTTTTTAGTTACTTTGGAAAAAAATATATTTTTTTAGTTACTTTGGAAAAAAAAATATTTTTTTAGTTACTTTGGAAAAAAAAATATTTTTTTAGTTACTTTGGAAAAAAAAATATTTTTTTAGTTACTTTGGAAAAAAAAATATTTTTTTAGGTACTTTGGAAAAAAAAATATTTTTTTAGTTACTTTGGAAAAAAAAATATTTTTTTAGTTACTTTGGAAAAAAATATTTTTTTTTAGTTACTTTGGAAAAAAAAATATTTTTTAGTTACTTTGGGAAAAAAAAATTTTTTTAGTTACTTTGGAAAAAAAATAATTTTTTTAGTTACTTTGGGAAAAAAAATATTTTTTTAGTTTCTTTGGAAAAAAAGAATATTTTTTTAGTTTCTTTGGAAAAAAAGAATATTTTTTTAGTTTCTTTGGAAAAAAAAATATTTTTTTAGTTACTTTGGAAAAAAAATATTTTTTTAGTTACTTTGGAAAAAAAAATATTTTTTTAGTTACTTTGGAAAAAAAAATTTTTTTTTAGTTACTTTGGAAAAAAAATTTTTTTTTAGTTACTTTGGAAAAAAAAAATATTTTTTTAGTTTCTTTGGAAAAAAAATATTTTTTTAGTTACTTTGGAAAAAAAAATATTTTTTTAGTTACTTTGGGAAAAAAAATATTTTTTTAGTTACTTTGGAAAAAAAAATATTTTTTTAGTTACTTTGGGAAAAAAAATATTTTTTTAGTTACTTTGGAAAAAAAAATATTTTTTTAGTTACTTTGGAAAAAAAAATATTTTTTTAGTTACTTTGGAAAAAAATATATTTTTTTAGTTACTTTGGAAAAAAAAATATTTTTTAGTTACTTTGGAAAAAAATATATTTTTTTAGTTACTTTGGAAAAAAAAATATTTTTTTAGTTACTTTGGGAAAAAAAATTTTTTTTAGTTACTTTGGAAAAAAAAATTTTTTTTAGTTACTTTGGGGAAAAAAAAAATTTTTTAGTTTCTTTGGAAAAAAAAATATTTTTTTAGTTTCTTTGGAAAAAAAGAATATTTTTTTAGTTTCTTTGGAAAAAAAAATATTTTTTTAGTTACTTTGGAAAAAAAAATTTTTTTTTAGTTACTTTGGAAAAAAAAAATTTTTTTTAGTTACTTTGGAAAAAAAAATATTTTTTAGTTTCTTTGGAAAAAAAATATTTTTTTAGTTACTTTGGAAAAAAAAATATTTTTTTAGTTACTTTGGGAAAAAAAATATTTTTTTAGTTACTTTGGAAAAAAAAATATTTTTTTAGTTACTTTGGGAAAAAAAATATTTTTTTAGTTACTTTGGAAAAAAAAATATTTTTTAGTTACTTTGGAAAAAAAAATATTTTTTTAGTTACTTTGGAAAAAAAAATATTTTTTTAGTTACTTTGGAAAAAAAAATATTTTTTTAGTTACTTTGGAAAAAAAAATATTTTTTTAGGTACTTTGGAAAAAAAAATATTTTTTTAGTTACTTTGGAAAAAAAAATATTTTTTTAGTTACTTTGGAAAAAAATATATTTTTTTAGTTACTTTGGAAAAAAAAATATTTTTTTAGGTACTTTGGAAAAAAAAATCTTTTTTTAGTTACTTTGGAAAAAAAAATATTTTTTTAGTTACTTTGGAAAAAAATATATTTTTTTAGTTACTTTGGAAAAAAAAATATTTTTTTAGTTACTTTGGGAAAAAAAAAATTTTTTAGTTACTTTGGAAATTTTTTTATTTTTTTAGTTACTTTGGGAAAAAAAAATTTTTTTAGTTTCTTTGGAAAAAAAAATATTTTTTTAGTTTCTTTGGAAAAAAAGAATATTTTTTAGTTTCTTTGGAAAAAAAAATATTTTTTTAGTTACTTTGGAAAAAAAATGTTTTTTTAGTTACTTTGGAAAAAAAAATATTTTTTTAGTTACTTTGGAAAAAAAAATATTTTTTTAGTTACTTTGGAAAAAAAATATTTTTTTAGTTACTTTGGAAAAAAAAATATTTTTTTAGTTTCTTTGGAAAAAAAATATTTTTTTAGTTACTTTGGAAAAAAAAATATTTTTTTAGTTACTTTGGGAAAAAAAATATTTTTTTAGTTACTTTGGAAAAAAAAATATTTTTTTAGTTACTTTGGAAAAAAAAATATTTTTTTAGTTACTTTGGAAAAAAAATATTTTTTTAGTTACTTTGGAAAAAAAAATATTTTTTTAGTTACTTTGGAAAAAAAAATATTTTTTTAGTTACTTTGGAAAAAAAAATATTTTTTTAGTTACTTTGGAAAAAAAAATATTTTTTTAGTTACTTTGGAAAAAAAAATATTTTTTTAGGTACTTTGGAAAAAAAAATATTTTTTTAGTTACTTTGGAAAAAAAAAAATTTTTTTAGTTACTTTGGAAAAAAATATATTTTTTTAGTTACTTTGGAAAAAAAAATATTTTTTTAGTTACTTTGGGAAAAAAAAATTTTTTTAGTTACTTTGGAAAAAAAAAAATTTTTTTAGTTACTTTGGGAAAAAAAATTTTTTTTTAGTTTCTTTGGAAAAAAAATATATTTTTTTAGTTTCTTTGGAAAAAAAGAATATTTTTTTAGTTTCTTTGGAAAAAAAAATATTTTTTAGTTACTTTGGAAAAAATATATTTTTTTAGTTACTTTGGAAAAAAAAATATTTTTTTAGTTACTTTGGAAAAAAAATTATTTTTTTAGTTACTTTGGAAAAAAATATTTTTTTAGTTACTTTGGAAAAAAATATATTTTTTTAGTTACTTTGGAAAAAAAAAATTTTTTTTAGTTACTTTGGAAAAAAAAATATTTTTTTAGTTACTTTGGAAAAAAAAATATTTTTTTAGTTTCTTTGGAAAAAAAAATTTTTTTTAGTTACTTTGGAAAAAAAAATATTTTTTTAGTTACTTTGGAAAAAAAAATATTTTTTTTAGTTACTTTGGAAAAAAAAATATTTTTTTAGTTACTTTGGAAAAAAATTATTTTTTTAGTTACTTTGGAAAAAAAAATATTTTTTTAGTTACTTTGGAAAAAAAAATATTTTTTTAGTTACTTTGGAAAAAAAATATTTTTTTAGTTACTTTGGAAAAAAAAAAAATTTTTTAGTTACTTTGGAAAAAAAAATATTTTTTTAGTTACTTTGGAAAAAAAAAAAAATTTTAGTTACTTTGGAAATTTTTTTTTTTTTAAATTACTTTGGAAAAAACAATTTTTTTTAGTTACTTTGGAAAAAAAATAAATTTTTTAGTTACTTTGGAAAAAAAAAAATTTTTTAGTTACTTTGGAAAAAAAAATATTTTTTTAGTTACTTTGGAAAAAAAAAAAATTTTAGTTACTTTGGAATTTTTTTTTTTTTTTTAATTACTTTGGAAAAAAAAAATTTTTTTAGTTACTTTGGAAAAAAAAAAAAATTTTTAGTTACTTTGGAAAAAAAAAATTTTTTTTAGTTACTTTGGAAAAAAAAATATTTTTTTAGTTTCTTTGGAAAAAAAAAAAATTTTTTAGTTACTTTGGAAAAAAAAATATTTTTTTAGTTTCTTTGGAAAAAAAAATATTTTTTTAGTTACTTTGGAAAAAAAAATATTTTTTTAGTTACTTTGGAAAAAAAAATATTTTTTTAGTTACTTTGGAAAAAAAAATATTTTTTTAGTTACTTTGGAAAAAAAATATTTTTTTAGTTACTTTGGAAAAAAATTATTTTTTTAGTTACTTTGGAAAAAAAATATTTTTTTAGTTACTTTGGAAAAAAAATATTTTTTTAGTTACTTTGGAAAAAAAAATATCTTTTTAGTTACTTTGGAAAAAAAAAATTTTTTTAGTTACTTTGGAAAAAAAAAAATTTTTTAGTTACTTTGGAAAAAAAAAATTTTTTTTAGTTACTTTGGAAAAAAATATATTTTTTTAGTTACTTTGGAAAAAAAAAATTTTTTTTAGTTACTTTGGAAAAAAAAAAAATTTTTAATTACTTTGGAAAAAAAATATTTTTTTAGTTACTTTGGAAAAAAAAAATTTTTTTTAGTTACTTTGGAAAAAAAAAATTTTTTTTAGTTACTTTGGAAAAAAAAATATTTTTTTAGTTACTTTGGAAAAAAAATTATTTTTTTAGTTACTTTGGAAAAAAAAATATTTTTTTAGTTACTTTGGAAAAAAAAAATTTTTTTAGTTACTTTGGAAAAAAAAAATTTTTTTTAGTTACTTTGGAAAAAAAAATATTTTTTTAGTTTCTTTGGAAAAAAAAATGTTTTAGTTACTTTGGAAAAAAAAAATATTTTTTTAGTTTCTTTGGAAAAAAAATATTTTTTTAGTTACTTTGGAAAAAAAAATATTTTTTTAGTTTCTTTGGAAAAAAAAATATTTTTTTAGTTACTTTGGAAAAAAAAATATTTTTTTAGTTACTTTGGAAAAAAAAATATTTTTTTAGTTACTTTGGAAAAAAAAATATTTTTTTAGTTACTTTGGAAAAAAAAATATTTTTTTAATTACTTTGGAAAAAAAATATTGTTTTAGTTACTTTGGAAAAAAAAAATTTTTTTTAGTTACTTTGGAAAAAAAAATATTTTTTTAGTTACTTTGGAAAAAAAAATATTTTTTTAGTTACTTTGGAAAAAAAAATATTTTTTTAGTTACTTTGGAAAAAAAAATATTTTTTTAGTTACTTTGGAAAAAAAAAAATTTTTTAGTTACTTTGGAAAAAAAAATAATTTTTTAGTTACTTTGGAAAAAAAAATTTTTTTTTAGTTTCTTTTGAAAAAAAAATAATTTTTTAGTTACTTTGGAAAAAAAAATATTTTTTTAGTTTCTTTGGAAAAAAAATATTTTTTTAGTTACTTTGGAAAAAAAATATTTTTTTAGTTACTTTGGAAAAAAAAATATTTTTTTAGTTACTTTGGAAAAAAAAATATTTTTTTAGTTACTTTGGAAAAAATTTTTTTTTTAAATTACTTTGGAAAAAAATTTTTTTTTTAGTTACTTTGGAAAAAAAATTTTTTTTTAGTTACTTTGGAAAAAAAAATATTTTTTTAGTTACTTTGGAAAAAAAAATATTTTTTTAGTTACTTTGGAAAAAAAAATATTTTTTTAGTTACTTTGGAAAAAAAAATATTTTTTTAGGTACTTTGGAAAAAAAAATATTTTTTTAGTTACTTTGGAAAAAAAAATATTTTTTTAGTTACTTTGGAAAAAAATATATTTTTTTAGTTACTTTGGAAAAAAAAATATTTTTTTAGGTACTTTGGAAAAAAAAATCTTTTTTTAGTTACTTTGGAAAAAAAAATATTTTTTTAGTTACTTTGGAAAAAAATATATTTTTTTAGTTACTTTGGAAAAAAAAATATTTTTTTAGTTACTTTGGGAAAAAAAAAATTTTTTAGTTACTTTGGAAATTTTTTTATTTTTTTAGTTACTTTGGGAAAAAAAATTTTTTTTAGTTTCTTTGGAAAAAAAAATATTTTTTTAGTTTCTTTGGAAAAAAAGAATATTTTTTTAGTTTCTTTGGAAAAAAAAATATTTTTTTAGTTACTTTGGAAAAAAAATGTTTTTTTAGTTACTTTGGAAAAAAAAATATTTTTTTAGTTACTTTGGAAAAAAAAATATTTTTTTAGTTACTTTGGAAAAAAAATATTTTTTTAGTTACTTTGGAAAAAAAAATATTTTTTTAGTTTCTTTGGAAAAAAAATATTTTTTTAGTTACTTTGGAAAAAAAAATATTTTTTTAGTTACTTTGGGAAAAAAAATATTTTTTTAGTTACTTTGGAAAAAAAAATATTTTTTTAGTTACTTTGGAAAAAAAAATATTTTTTTAGTTACTTTGGAAAAAAAATATTTTTTTAGTTACTTTGGAAAAAAAAATATTTTTTTAGTTACTTTGGAAAAAAAAATATTTTTTTAGTTACTTTGGAAAAAAAAATATTTTTTTAGTTACTTTGGAAAAAAAAATATTTTTTTAGTTACTTTGGAAAAAAAAATATTTTTTTAGGTACTTTGGAAAAAAAAATATTTTTTTAGTTACTTTGGAAAAAAAAAAATTTTTTTAGTTACTTTGGAAAAAAATATATTTTTTTAGTTACTTTGGAAAAAAAAATATTTTTTTAGTTACTTTGGGAAAAAAAAATTTTTTTAGTTACTTTGGAAAAAAAAAAATTTTTTTAGTTACTTTGGGAAAAAAAAATTTTTTTTAGTTTCTTTGGAAAAAAAATATATTTTTTTAGTTTCTTTGGAAAAAAAGAATATTTTTTTAGTTTCTTTGGAAAAAAAAATATTTTTTAGTTACTTTGGAAAAAATATATTTTTTTAGTTACTTTGGAAAAAAAAATATTTTTTTAGTTACTTTGGAAAAAAAATTATTTTTTTAGTTACTTTGGAAAAAAATATTTTTTTAGTTACTTTGGAAAAAAATATATTTTTTTAGTTACTTTGGAAAAAAAAAATTTTTTTTAGTTACTTTGGAAAAAAAAATATTTTTTTAGTTACTTTGGAAAAAAAAATATTTTTTTAGTTTCTTTGGAAAAAAAAATTTTTTTTAGTTACTTTGGAAAAAAAAATATTTTTTTAGTTACTTTGGAAAAAAAAATATTTTTTTTAGTTACTTTGGAAAAAAAAATATTTTTTTAGTTACTTTGGAAAAAAATTATTTTTTTAGTTACTTTGGAAAAAAAAATATTTTTTTAGTTACTTTGGAAAAAAAAATATTTTTTTAGTTACTTTGGAAAAAAAATATTTTTTTAGTTACTTTGGAAAAAAAAAAAAATTTTTAGTTACTTTGGAAAAAAAAATATTTTTTTAGTTACTTTGGAAAAAAAAAAAATTTTAGTTACTTTGGAAATTTTTTTTTTTTTTTAATTACTTTGGAAAAAACAAATTTTTTTAGTTACTTTGGAAAAAAAATAAATTTTTTAGTTACTTTGGAAAAAAAAAATTTTTTTAGTTACTTTGGAAAAAAAAATATTTTTTTAGTTACTTTGGAAAAAAAAAAAATTTTAGTTACTTTGGAATTTTTTTTTTTTTTTTAATTACTTTGGAAAAAAAAAATTTTTTTAGTTACTTTGGAAAAAAAAAAAAATTTTTAGTTACTTTGGAAAAAAAAAATTTTTTTTAGTTACTTTGGAAAAAAAAATATTTTTTTAGTTTCTTTGGAAAAAAAAAAATTTTTTAGTTACTTTGGAAAAAAAAATATTTTTTTAGTTTCTTTGGAAAAAAAAATATTTTTTTAGTTACTTTGGAAAAAAAAATATTTTTTTAGTTACTTTGGAAAAAAAAATATTTTTTTAGTTACTTTGGAAAAAAAAATATTTTTTTAGTTACTTTGGAAAAAAAATATTTTTTTAGTTACTTTGGAAAAAAATTATTTTTTTAGTTACTTTGGAAAAAAAATATTTTTTTAGTTACTTTGGAAAAAAAAATTTTTTTTAGTTACTTTGGAAAAAAAAATATCTTTTTAGTTACTTTGGAAAAAAAAAATTTTTTTAGTTACTTTGGAAAAAAAAAATTTTTTTTAGTTACTTTGGAAAAAAAAAATTTTTTTTAGTTACTTTGGAAAAAAATATATTTTTTTAGTTACTTTGGAAAAAAAAAATTTTTTTTAGTTACTTTGGAAAAAAAAAAAATTTTTAATTACTTTGGAAAAAAAATATTTTTTTAGTTACTTTGGAAAAAAAAAATTTTTTTTAGTTACTTTGGAAAAAAAAAATTTTTTTTAGTTACTTTGGAAAAAAAAATATTTTTTTAGTTACTTTGGAAAAAAAATTATTTTTTTAGTTACTTTGGAAAAAAAAATATTTTTTTAGTTACTTTGGAAAAAAAAAATTTTTTTAGTTACTTTGGAAAAAAAAAATTTTTTTTAGTTACTTTGGAAAAAAAAATATTTTTTTAGTTTCTTTGGAAAAAAAAATGTTTTAGTTACTTTGGAAAAAAAAAATATTTTTTTAGTTTCTTTGGAAAAAAAATATTTTTTTAGTTACTTTGGAAAAAAAAATATTTTTTTAGTTTCTTTGGAAAAAAAAATATTTTTTTAGTTACTTTGGAAAAAAAAATATTTTTTTAGTTACTTTGGAAAAAAAAATATTTTTTTAGTTACTTTGGAAAAAAAAATATTTTTTTAGTTACTTTGGAAAAAAAAATATTTTTTTAATTACTTTGGAAAAAAAATATTGTTTTAGTTACTTTGGAAAAAAAAAAATTTTTTTAGTTACTTTGGAAAAAAAAATATTTTTTTAGTTACTTTGGAAAAAAAAATATTTTTTTAGTTACTTTGGAAAAAAAAATATTTTTTTAGTTACTTTGGAAAAAAAAATATTTTTTTAGTTACTTTGGAAAAAAAAAAAATTTTTAGTTACTTTGGAAAAAAAAATAATTTTTTAGTTACTTTGGAAAAAAAAAATTTTTTTTAGTTTCTTTTGAAAAAAAAATAATTTTTTAGTTACTTTGGAAAAAAAAATATTTTTTTAGTTTCTTTGGAAAAAAAATATTTTTTTAGTTACTTTGGAAAAAAAATATTTTTTTAGTTACTTTGGAAAAAAAAATATTTTTTTAGTTACTTTGGAAAAAAAAATATTTTTTTAGTTACTTTGGAAAAAAAATTTTTTTAAATTACTTTGGAAAAAAATTTTTTTTTTAGTTACTTTGGAAAAAAAATTTTTTTTTAGTTACTTTGGAAAAAAAAATATTTTTTTAGTTACTTTGGAAAAAAAAATATTTTTTTAGTTACTTTGGAAAAAAAAATATTTTTTTAGTTACTTTGGAAAAAAAAATATTTTTTTAGTTACTTTGGAAAAAAAAATATTTTTTTAGTTACTTTGGAAAAAAAAAAAAATTTTAGTTACTTTGGAAAAAAAAATATTTTTTTAGTTTCTTTGGAAAAAAAAATATTTTTTTAGTTACTTTGGAAAAAAAATTATTTTTTTAGTTACTTTGGAAAAAAAAAAATTTTTTTAGTTACTTTGGAAAAAAATATATTTTTTTAGTTACTTTGGAAAAAAAATATTTTTTTAGTTTCTTTGGAAAAAAAAAATTTTTTTTAGTTACTTTGGAAAAAAAAATATTTTTTTAGTTACTTTGGAAAAAAAAATATTTTTTTAGTTACTTTGGAAAAAAAAATATTTTTTTAGTTACTTTGGAAAAAAATATTTTTTTAGTTACTTTGGAAAAAAAAATATTTTTTTAGTTACTTTGGAAAAAAAAATATTTTTTTAGTTACTTTGGAAAAAATATTTTTTTAGTTACTTTGGAAAAAAAAATATTTTTTTAGTTACTTTGGAAAAAAAAAATTTTTTTTAGTTACTTTGGAAAATTTTTTTTTTTTTAATTACTTTGGAAAAAAATATCTTTTTAGTTACTTTGGAAAAAAAAATATTTTTTTAGTTACTTTGGAAAAAAAAAAAATTTTTTAGTTACTTTGGAAAAAAAAATAATTTTTTAGTTACTTTGGAAAAAAAAAAAAAATTTTAATTACTTTGGAAAAAAAATATTTTTTTAGTTACTTTGGAAAAAAAAAAATTTTTTTAGTTACTTTGGAAAAAAAAAATGTTTTTAGTTACTTTGGAAAAAAAAATATTTTTTTAGTTACTTTGGAAAAAAAAATATTTTTTTAGTTACTTTGGAAAAAAAAATATTTTTTTAGTTACTTTGGAAAAAATAATATTTTTTTAGTTTCTTTGGAAAAAAAAAATGTTTTAGTTACTTTGGAAAAAAAAATATTTTTTTAGTTACTTTGGAAAAAAAAATATTTTTTTAGTTACTTTGGAAAAAAAAATATTTTTTTAGTTACTTTGGAAAAAAAAAAATTTTTTAGTTACTTTGGAAAAAAAAAATTTTTTTTAGTTACTTTGGAAAAAAAAAAAAAAATTTAGTTACTTTGGAAAAAAAAATATTTTTTTAGTTTCTTTGGAAAAAAAAATATTTTTTTAGTTACTTTGGAAAAAAAAAAAAATTTTTAGTTACTTTGGAAAAAAAAAAATTTTTTTAGTTACTTTGGAAAAAAAATATATTTTTTTAGTTACTTTGGAAAAAAATATATTTTTTTAGTTTCTTTGGAAAAAAAAATATTTTTTTTAGTTACTTTGGAAAAAAAAATATTTTTTTAGTTACTTTGGAAAAAAAAATATTTTTTTAGTTACTTTGGAAAAAAATATATTTTTTTAGTTACTTTGGAAAAAAATTATTTTTTTAGTTACTTTGGAAAAAAAAATATTTTTTTAGTTACTTTGGAAAAAAAAATATTTTTTTAGTTACTTTGGAAAAAAAAATTTTTTAGTTACTTTGGAAAAAAAAATATTTTTTTAGTTACTTTGGAAAAAAAAAAAATTTTTTAGTTACTTTGGAAAAATTTTTTTTTTTTTAATTACTTTGGAAAAAAAAATATCTTTTTAGTTACTTTGGAAAAAAAAATATTTTTTTAGTTACTTTGGAAAAAAAAAAAATTTTTTAGTTACTTTGGGAAAAAAATAATTTTTTAGTTACTTTGGAAAAAAAAATTTTTTTTTAGTTACTTTGGAAAAATTTTTTTTTTTTTAATTACTTTGGAAAAAAAATTTTTTTTTAGTTACTTTGGAAAAAAAAAAAAATTTTTAGTTACTTTGGAAAAAAAAAATTTTTTTTAGTTACTTTGGAAAAAAAAATATTTTTTTAGTTACTTTGGAAAAAAAAATATTTTTTTAGTTACTTTGGGAAAAAAAATATTTTTTTAGTTACTTTGGAAAAAAAAAAAAATTTTAGTTACTTTGGAAAAAAAAAATTTTTTTTAGTTACTTTGGAAAAAATAATATTTTTTTAGTTTCTTTGGAAAAAAAAAATGTTTTAGTTACTTTGGAAAAAAAAAATATTTTTTTAGTTACTTTGGAAAAAAAATATATTTTTTTAGTTACTTTGGAAAAAAAAATATTTTTTTAGTTTCTTTGGAAAAAAAAAATTTTTTTAGTTACTTTGGAAAAAAAAATATTTTTTTAGTTACTTTGGAAAAAAAAATATTTTTTTAGTTACTTTGGAAAAAAAAATATTTTTTTAGTTACTTTGGAAAAAAATTATTTTTTTAGTTACTTTGGAAAAAAAAATATTTTTTTAGTTACTTTGGAAAAAAAAATATTTTTTTAGTTACTTTGGAAAAAAAAATTTTTTAGTTACTTTGGAAAAAAAAAAATTTTTTTAGTTACTTTGGAAAAAAAAAAATTTTTTTAGTTACTTTGGAAAAAAATTTTTTTTTTTAATTACTTTGGAAAAAAAATATCTTTTTAGTTACTTTGGAAAAAAAAATATTTTTTTAGTTACTTTGGAAAAAAAAAATTTTTTTTAGTTACTTTGGGAAAAAAAATAATTTTTTAGTTACTTTGGAAAAAAAATATTTTTTTAGTTACTTTGGAAAAAAAAAATTTTTTTTAGTTACTTTGGAAAAAAAAAATTTTTTTTAATTACTTTGGAAAAAAAATATTTTTTTAGTTACTTTGGAAAAAAAAAATTTTTTTTAGTTACTTTGGAAAAAAAAATATTTTTTTAGTTACTTTGGAAAAAAAATATTTTTTTAGTTACTTTGGAAAAAAAAATATTTTTTTAGTTACTTTGGAAAAAAAAAAAAAATTTTAGTTACTTTGGAAAAAAAAAATTTTTTTTAGTTACTTTGGAAAAAATAATATTTTTTTAGTTACTTTGGAAAAAAAAATATTTTTTTAGTTACTTTGGAAAAAAAAATATTTTTTTAGTTACTTTGGAAAAAAAAATATTTTTTTAGTTACTTTGGAAAAAAAAATATTTTTTTAATTACTTTGGAAAAAAAATATTTTTTTAGTTACTTTGGAAAAAAAATATTTTTTTTAGTTACTTTGGAAAAAAAAATATTTTTTTAGTTACTTTGGAAAAAAAAATATTTTTTTAGTTACTTTGGAAAAAAAAATATTTTTTTAGTTACTTTGGAAAAAAAAATATTTTTTTAGTTACTTTGGAAAAAAAAAAATTTTTTAGTTACTTTGGAAAAAAAAAAAATTTTTTAGTTACTTTGGAAAAAAATTTTTTTTTTAGTTTCTTTGGAAAAAAAAATAATTTTTTAGTTACTTTGGAAAAAAAAAAAATTTTTTAGTTTCTTTGGAAAAAAAAATATTTTTTTAGTTACTTTGGAAAAAAAAATATTTTTTTAGTTACTTTGGAAAAAAAAATATTTTTTTAGTTACTTTGGAAAAAAAAATATTTTTTTAGTTACTTTGGAAAAAAAAATATTTTTTTAGTTACTTTGGAAAAAAAATAATTTTTTAGTTACTTTGGAAAAAAAAATATTTTTTTAGTTTCTTTGGAAAAAAAAATATTTTTTTAGTTACTTTGGAAAAAAAATTATTTTTTTAGTTACTTTGGAAAAAAAAACATTTTTTTAGTTACTTTGGAAAAAAAATATATATTTTTAGTTACTTTGGAAAAAAAAATATTTTTTTAGTTTCTTTGGAAAAAAATAATTTTTTTTAGTTACTTTGGAAAAAAAAAATATTTTTATTAGTTACTTTGGAAAAAAAAATATTTTTTTAGTTACTTTGGAAAAAAAAATATTTTTTTAGTTACTTTGGAAAAAAATTTTTTTTAGTTACTTTGGAAAAAAAAAATTTTTTTTAGTTACTTTGGAAAAAAAAAATTTTTTTTAGTTACTTTGGAAAAAAAAAAAAAATTTAGTTACTTTGGAAAAAAAAATATTTTTTTAGTTTCTTTGGAAAAAAAAATATTTTTTTAGTTACTTTGGAAAAAAAATTATTTTTTTAGTTACTTTGGAAAAAAAAATATTTTTTTAGTTACTTTGGAAAAAAAAAATATTTTTTTAGTTACTTTGGAAAAAAAAATATTTTTTTAGTTTCTTTGGAAAAAAAAAATTTTTTTTAGTTACTTTGGAAAAAAAAATATTTTTTTAGTTACTTTGGAAAAAAAAATATTTTTTTAGTTACTTTGGAAAAAAAAATATTTTTTTAGTTACTTTGGAAAAAAAATATTTTTTTAGTTACTTTGGAAAAAAAAATATTTTTTTAGTTACTTTGGAAAAAAAAATATTTTTTTAGTTACTTTGGAAAAAAAAATTTTTTAGTTACTTTGGAAAAAAAAATATTTTTTTAGTTACTTTGGAAAAAAAAAATTTTTTTTAGTTACTTTGGAAAAAAAATTTTTTTTTTAATTACTTTGGAAAAAAAATATCTTTTTAGTTACTTTGGAAAAAAAATATTTTTTTAGTTACTTTGGAAAAAAAAAAATTTTTTTAGTTACTTTGGAAAAAAAATAATTTTTTAGTTACTTTGGAAAAAAAATATTTTTTTAGTTACTTTGGAAAAAAAAATTTTTTTTTAGTTACTTTGGAAAAAAAAAAAATTTTTTAATTACTTTGGAAAAAAAATATTTTTTTAGTTACTTTGGAAAAAAAAAAATTTTTTTAGTTACTTTGGAAAAAAAAAAAATTTTTTAGTTACTTTGGAAAAAAAAATATTTTTTTAGTTACTTTGGAAAAAAAAATATTTTTTTAGTTACTTTGGAAAAAAAAATATTTTTTTAGTTACTTTGGAAAAAAAAAAAATTTTTAGTTACTTTGGAAAAAAAAAATTTTTTTTAGTTACTTTGGAAAAAATAATATTTTTTTAGTTTCTTTGGAAAAAAAAAATGTTTTAGTTACTTTGGAAAAAAAAAATATTTTTTTAGTTTCTTTGGAAAAAAAAATATTTTTTTAGTTACTTTGGAAAAAAAAATATTTTTTTAGTTTCTTTGGAAAAAAAAATATTTTTTTAGTTACTTTGGAAAAAAAAATATTTTTTTAGTTACTTTGGAAAAAAAATATTTTTTTAGTTACTTTGGAAAAAAAAATATTTTTTTAGTTACTTTGGAAAAAAAAATATTTTTTTAATTACTTTGGAAAAAAAATATTTTTTTAGTTACTTTGGAAAAAAAATATTTTTTTTAGTTACTTTGGAAAAAAAAATATTTTTTTAGTTACTTTGGAAAAAAAAATATTTTTTTAGTTACTTTGGAAAAAAAAATATTTTTTTAGTTACTTTGGAAAAAAAAATATTTTTTTAGTTACTTTGGAAAAAAAAAATTTTTTTTAGTTACTTTGGAAAAAAAAAAAAATTTTTAGTTACTTTGGAAAAAAAAATTTTTTTTTAGTTTCTTTGGAAAAAAAAATATTTTTTTAGTTACTTTGGAAAAAAAAAAAATTTTTAGTTACTTTGGAAAAAAAAAATTTTTTTTAGTTACTTTGGAAAAAATAATATTTTTTTAGTTTCTTTGGAAAAAAAAAATGTTTTAGTTACTTTGGAAAAAAAAAATATTTTTTTAGTTTCTTTGGAAAAAAAAATATTTTTTTAGTTACTTTGGAAAAAAAAATATTTTTTTAGTTTCTTTGGAAAAAAAAATATTTTTTTAGTTACTTTGGAAAAAAAAATATTTTTTTAGTTACTTTGGAAAAAAAAATATTTTTTTAGTTACTTTGGAAAAAAAAATATTTTTTTAGTTACTTTGGAAAAAAAAATATTTTTTTAATTACTTTGGAAAAAAAATATTTTTTTAGTTACTTTGGAAAAAAAATATATTTTTTAGTTACTTTGGAAAAAAAAATATTTTTTTAGTTACTTTGGAAAAAAAAATATTTTTTTAGTTACTTTGGAAAAAAAAATATTTTTTTAGTTACTTTGGAAAAAAAAATATTTTTTTAGTTACTTTGGAAAAAAAAAAAATTTTTTAGTTACTTTGGAAAAAAAAAAAAATTTTTAGTTACTTTGGAAAAAAAAAATTTTTTTTAGTTTCTTTGGAAAAAAAAAATTTTTTTAGTTACTTTGGAAAAAAAAAATTTTTTTTAGTTTCTTTGGAAAAAAAAATATTTTTTTAGTTACTTTGGAAAAAAAAATATTTTTTTAGTTACTTTGGAAAAAAAAATATTTTTTTAGTTACTTTGGAAAAAAAAATATTTTTTTAGTTACTTTGGAAAAAAAAATTTTTTTTTAGTTACTTTGGAAAAAAAAAATTTTTTTTAATTACTTTGGAAAAAAAATATTTTTTTAGTTACTTTGGAAAAAAAAAAAAATTTTTAGTTACTTTGGAAAAAAAAAATTTTTTTTAGTTACTTTGGAAAAAAAAATATTTTTTTAGTTACTTTGGAAAAAAAATATTTTTTTAGTTACTTTGGAAAAAAAAAAATTTTTTTAGTTACTTTGGAAAAAAAAAAAAATTTTTAGTTACTTTGGAAAAAAAAAATTTTTTTTAGTTACTTTGGAAAAAATAATATTTTTTTAGTTTCTTTGGAAAAAAAAAATGTTTTAGTTACTTTGGAAAAAAAAAATATTTTTTTAGTTTCTTTGGAAAAAAAATATTTTTTTAGTTACTTTGGAAAAAAAAATATTTTTTTAGTTTCTTTGGAAAAAAAAATATTTTTTTAGTTACTTTGGAAAAAAAAATATTTTTTTAGTTACTTTGGAAAAAAAAATATTTTTTTAGTTACTTTGGAAAAAAAAATATTTTTTTAGTTACTTTGGAAAAAAAAATATTTTTTTAATTACTTTGGAAAAAAAATATTTTTTTAGTTACTTTGGAAAAAAAATATATTTTTTAGTTACTTTGGAAAAAAAAATATTTTTTTAGTTACTTTGGAAAAAAAAATATTTTTTTAGTTACTTTGGAAAAAAAAATATTTTTTTAGTTACTTTGGAAAAAAAAATATTTTTTTAGTTACTTTGGAAAAAAAAAAATTTTTTAGTTACTTTGGAAAAAAAAAAAATTTTTTAGTTACTTTGGAAAAAAAATTTTTTTTTTAGTTTCTTTGGAAAAAAAAAATATTTTTTAGTTACTTTGGAAAAAAAAAAAATTTTTAGTTTCTTTGGAAAAAAAAATATTTTTTTAGTTACTTTGGAAAAAAAAATATTTTTTTAGTTACTTTGGAAAAAAAAATATTTTTTTAGTTACTTTGGAAAAAAAAATATTTTTTTAGTTACTTTGGAAAAAAAAATATTTTTTTAGTTACTTTGGAAAAAAAATAATTTTTTAGTTACTTTGGAAAAAAAAATATTTTTTTAGTTTCTTTGGAAAAAAAAATATTTTTTTAGTTACTTTGGAAAAAAAATTATTTTTTTAGTTACTTTGGAAAAAAAAACATTTTTTTAGTTACTTTGGAAAAAAAATATATATTTTTAGTTACTTTGGAAAAAAAAAAATTTTTTTAGTTTCTTTGGAAAAAAAAAATTTTTTTTAGTTACTTTGGAAAAAAAAATATTTTTATTAGTTACTTTGGAAAAAAAAATATTTTTTTAGTTACTTTGGAAAAAAAAATATTTTTTTAGTTACTTTGGAAAAAAAAATGTTTTAGTTACTTTGGAAAAAAAAAAAATTTTTTAGTTACTTTGGAAAAAAAAAATTTTTTTTAGTTACTTTGGAAAAAAAAAAAAAATTTAGTTACTTTGGAAAAAAAAATATTTTTTTAGTTTCTTTGGAAAAAAAAATATTTTTTTAGTTACTTTGGAAAAAAAATTATTTTTTTAGTTACTTTGGAAAAAAAAAATTTTTTTTAGTTACTTTGGAAAAAAAAAATATTTTTTTAGTTACTTTGGAAAAAAAAATATTTTTTTAGTTTCTTTGGAAAAAAAAAAATTTTTTTAGTTACTTTGGAAAAAAAAATATTTTTTTAGTTACTTTGGAAAAAAAAATATTTTTTTAGTTACTTTGGAAAAAAAAATATTTTTTTAGTTACTTTGGAAAAAAAATATTTTTTTAGTTACTTTGGAAAAAAAAATATTTTTTTAGTTACTTTGGAAAAAAAAATATTTTTTTAGTTACTTTGGAAAAAAAATTTTTTTAGTTACTTTGGAAAAAAAAATATTTTTTTAGTTACTTTGGAAAAAAAAAATTTTTTTTAGTTACTTTGGAAAAAATTTTTTTTTTTAATTACTTTGGAAAAAAAATATCTTTTTAGTTACTTTGGAAAAAAAATATTTTTTTAGTTACTTTGGAAAAAAAAAATTTTTTTTAGTTACTTTGGAAAAAAAATAATTTTTTAGTTACTTTGGAAAAAAAATATTTTTTTAGTTACTTTGGAAAAAAAAATTTTTTTTTAGTTACTTTGGAAAAAAAAAATTTTTTTTAATTACTTTGGAAAAAAAATATTTTTTTAGTTACTTTGGAAAAAAAAATATTTTTTTAGTTACTTTGGAAAAAAAAAAAAATTTTTAGTTACTTTGGAAAAAAAAATATTTTTTTAGTTACTTTGGAAAAAAAAATATTTTTTTAGTTACTTTGGAAAAAAAAATATTTTTTTAGTTACTTTGGAAAAAAAAAAAATTTTTAGTTACTTTGGAAAAAAAAAATTTTTTTTAGTTACTTTGGAAAAAATAATATTTTTTTAGTTTCTTTGGAAAAAAAAAATGTTTTAGTTACTTTGGAAAAAAAAAATATTTTTTTAGTTTCTTTGGAAAAAAAAATATTTTTTTAGTTACTTTGGAAAAAAAAATATTTTTTTAGTTTCTTTGGAAAAAAAAATATTTTTTTAGTTACTTTGGAAAAAAAAATATTTTTTTAGTTACTTTGGAAAAAAAAATATTTTTTTAGTTACTTTGGAAAAAAAAATATTTTTTTAGTTACTTTGGAAAAAAAAATATTTTTTTAATTACTTTGGAAAAAAAATATTTTTTTAGTTACTTTGGAAAAAAAATATTTTTTTTAGTTACTTTGGAAAAAAAAATATTTTTTTAGTTACTTTGGAAAAAAAAATATTTTTTTAGTTACTTTGGAAAAAAAAATATTTTTTTAGTTACTTTGGAAAAAAAAATATTTTTTTAGTTACTTTGGAAAAAAAAATAATTTTTTAGTTACTTTGGAAAAAAAAATATTTTTTTAGTTACTTTGGAAAAAAAAATTTTTTTTTAGTTTCTTTGGAAAAAAAAAAATTTTTTAGTTACTTTGGAAAAAAAAATTTTTTTTTAGTTTCTTTGGAAAAAAAAATATTTTTTTAGTTACTTTGGAAAAAAAAATATTTTTTTAGTTACTTTGGAAAAAAAAATATTTTTTTAGTTACTTTGGAAAAAAAAATTTTTTTTTAGTTACTTTGGAAAAAAAAATTTTTTTTAATTACTTTGGAAAAAAAAAATTTTTTTAGTTACTTTGGAAAAAAAAATTTTTTTTAGTTACTTTGGAAAAAAAAATATTTTTTTAGTTACTTTGGAAAAAAAAATATTTTTTTAGTTACTTTGGAAAAAAATATATTTTTTTAGTTACTTTGGAAAAAAAAATATTTTTTTAGTTACTTTGGAAAAAAAAATATTTTTTTAGTTACTTTGGAAAAAAAAAATTTTTTTAGTTACTTTGGAAAAAAAAATATTTTTTTAGTTTCTTTGGGAAAAAAAATTTTTTTTTAGTTACTTTGGAAAAAAAATTATTTTTTTAGTTACTTTGGAAAAAAAAAATTTTTTTAGTTACTTTGGAAAAAATATATATTTTTTTAGTTACTTTGGAAAAAAAAATATTTTTTTAGTTTCTTTGGAAAAAAAAAAATTTTTTTAGTTACTTTGGAAAAAAAAATATTTTTATTAGTTACTTTGGAAAAAAAAATATTTTTTTAGTTACTTTGGAAAAAAAAATATTTTTTTAGTTACTTTGGAAAAAAATTATTTTTTTAGTTACTTTGGAAAAAAAAATATTTTTTTAGTTACTTTGGAAAAAAAAATATTTTTTTAGTTACTTTGGAAAAAAAAATTTTTTAGTTACTTTGGAAAAAAAAATATTTTTTTAGTTACTTTGGAAAAAAAAAAAATTTTTTAGTTTCTTTGGAAAAAAAAATATTTTTTTAGTTACTTTGGAAAAAAAAATATTTTTTTAGTTACTTTGGAAAAAAAAATATTTTTTTAGTTACTTTGGAAAAAAAAATATTTTTTTAGTTACTTTGGAAAAAAAAATATTTTTTTAGTTACTTTGGAAAAAAAAAATTTTTTTAGTTACTTTGGAAAAAAAATATATTTTTTTAGTTTCTTTGGAAAAAAAAATATTTTTTTAGTTACTTTGGAAAAAAAATTATTTTTTTAGTTACTTTGGAAAAAAAAACATTTTTTTAGTTACTTTGGAAAAAAAATATATTTTTTTAGTTACTTTGGAAAAAAAAATATTTTTTTAGTTTCTTTGGAAAAAAAAAATTTTTTTTAGTTACTTTGGAAAAAAAAATATTTTTATTAGTTACTTTGGAAAAAAAAATATTTTTTTAGTTACTTTGGAAAAAAAAATATTTTTTTAGTTACTTTGGAAAAAAATTATTTTTTTAGTTACTTTGGAAAAAAAAATATTTTTTTAGTTACTTTGGAAAAAAAAATATTTTTTTAGTTACTTTGGAAAAAAAAATTTTTTAGTTACTTTGGAAAAAAAAAAATTTTTTTAGTTACTTTGGAAAAAAAAAATTTTTTTTAGTTACTTTGGAAAAAAAAAAAAAATTTAGTTACTTTGGAAAAAAAAATATTTTTTTAGTTTCTTTGGAAAAAAAAATATTTTTTTAGTTACTTTGGAAAAAAAATTATTTTTTTAGTTACTTTGGAAAAAAAAAAAATTTTTTAGTTACTTTGGAAAAAAAAAATATTTTTTTAGTTACTTTGGAAAAAAAAATATTTTTTTAGTTTCTTTGGAAAAAAAAAATTTTTTTTAGTTACTTTGGAAAAAAAATTTTTTTAGTTAAATTGGAAAAAAAAATATTTTTTTAGTTACTTTGGAAAAAAAAAATTTTTTTTAGTTACTTTGGAAAAAAAAAATTTTTTTTAATTACTTTGGAAAAAAAATATCTTTTTAGTTACTTTGGAAAAAAAAATAT
The DNA here is from genome assembly GCF_949748355.1 of Melanostigma gelatinosum. Classification (NCBI taxonomy): domain Eukaryota; kingdom Metazoa; phylum Chordata; class Actinopteri; order Perciformes; family Zoarcidae; genus Melanostigma; species Melanostigma gelatinosum. The sequence goes on along the minus strand of NW_027635126.1, from coordinate 93,683 downwards.
TTTTTTAGTTACTTTGGAAAAAAAAAAATTTTTTTAGTTACTTTGGAAAAAAAATAATTTTTTAGTTACTTTGGAAAAAAAATATTTTTTTAGTTACTTTGGAAAAAAACATTTTTTTTTAGTTACTTTGGAAAAAAAAATTTTTTTTTAATTACTTTGGAAAAAAAATATTTTTTTAGTTACTTTGGAAAAAAAAAAAATTTTTTAGTTACTTTGGAAAAAAAAAAAATTTTTAGTTACTTTGGAAAAAAAAATATTTTTTTAGTTACTTTGGAAAAAAAAATATTTTTTTAGTTACTTTGGAAAAAAAAATATTTTTTTAGTTACTTTGGAAAAAAAAAAATTTTTTAGTTACTTTGGAAAAAAAAAATTTTTTTTAGTTACTTTGGAAAAAATAATATTTTTTTAGTTTCTTTGGAAAAAAAAATGTTTTAGTTACTTTGGAAAAAAAAAATATTTTTTTAGTTTCTTTGGAAAAAAAAATATTTTTTTAGTTACTTTGGAAAAAAAAATATTTTTTTAGTTTCTTTGGAAAAAAAAATATTTTTTTAGTTACTTTGGAAAAAAAAATATTTTTTTAGTTACTTTGGAAAAAAAAATATTTTTTTAGTTACTTTGGAAAAAAAAATATTTTTTTAGTTACTTTGGAAAAAAAAATATTTTTTTAATTACTTTGGAAAAAAAATATTTTTTTAGTTACTTTGGAAAAAAAATATTTTTTTTAGTTACTTTGGAAAAAAAAATATTTTTTTAGTTACTTTGGAAAAAAAAATATTTTTTTAGTTACTTTGGAAAAAAAAATATTTTTTTAGTTACTTTGGAAAAAAAAATATTTTTTTAGTTACTTTGGAAAAAAAAAAAATTTTTTAGTTACTTTGGAAAAAAAAAAAATTTTTTAGTTACTTTGGAAAAAAAAAAAATTTTTAGTTTCTTTGGAAAAAAAAATATTTTTTTAGTTACTTTGGAAAAAAAATATTTTTTTAGTTACTTTGGAAAAAAAAATATTTTTTTAGTTACTTTGGAAAAAAAAATATTTTTTTAGTTACTTTGGAAAAAAAAAAAATTTTTAATTACTTTGGGAAAAAAAATTTTTTTTAGTTACTTTGGAAAAAAAATTTTTTTTTAGTTACTTTGGAAAAAAAAATATTTTTTTAGTTACTTTGGAAAAAAAAATATTTTTTTAGTTACTTTGGAAAAAAAAATATTTTTTTAGTTACTTTGGAAAAAAAAAAATTTTTTTAGTTACTTTGGAAAAAAAAATATTTTTTTAGTTACTTTGGAAAAAAAAAATTTTTTAGTTACTTTGGAAAAAAAAATATTTTTTTAGTTTCTTTGGAAAAAAAAATATTTTTTTAGTTACTTTGGAAAAAAAATTATTTTTTTAGTTACTTTGGAAAAAAAAAATTTTTTTTAGTTACTTTGGAAAAAAAATATATTTTTTTAGTTACTTTGGAAAAAAAAATATTTTTTTAGTTTCTTTGGAAAAAAAAATTTTTTTTTAGTTACTTTGGAAAAAAAAATATTTTTATTAGTTACTTTGGAAAAAAAAATATTTTTTTAGTTACTTTGGAAAAAAAAATATTTTTTTAGTTACTTTGGAAAAAAATTATTTTTTTAGTTACTTTGGAAAAAAAAATATTTTTTTAGTTACTTTGGAAAAAAAAATATTTTTTTAGTTACTTTGGAAAAAAAAATTTTTTAGTTACTTTGGAAAAAAAAATATTTTTTTAGTTACTTTGGAAAAAAAAAAAAATTTTTAGTTACTTTGGAAAAAAAAAATTTTTTTTAATTACTTTGGAAAAAAAATATTTTTTTAGTTACTTTGGAAAAAAAAATTTTTTTTTAGTTACTTTGGAAAAAAAAAATTTTTTTTTAGTTACTTTGGAAAAAAAAATTTTTTTTTAGTTTCTTTGGAAAAAAAAAATATTTTTTAGTTACTTTGGAAAAAAAAATATTTTTTTAGTTACTTTGGAAAAAAAAATATTTTTTTAGTTACTTTGGAAAAAAAATATTTTTTTAGTTACTTTGGGAAAAAAAATATTTTTTTAGTTACTTTGGAAAAAAAAATATTTTTTTAGTTACTTTGGAAAAAAAATATTTTTTTAGTTACTTTGGAAAAAAAAATATTTTTTTAGTTACTTTGGAAAAAAAAATATTTTTTTAGTTACTTTGGAAAAAAAAATATTTTTTTAGTTACTTTGGAAAAAAATATATTTTTTTAGTTACTTTGGAAAAAAAAATATTTTTTTAGTTACTTTGGAAAAAAAAATATTTTTTTAGTTACTTTGGAAAAAAAAATATTTTTTTAGTTACTTTGGAAAAAAAAATTTTTTTTAATTACTTTGGAAAAAAAATATTTTTTTAGTTACTTTGGAAAAAAAAAATTTTTTTTAGTTACTTTGGAAAAAAAAATTTTTTTTTAGTTACTTTGGAAAAAAAAATATTTTTTTAGTTACTTTGGAAAAAAAAATATTTTTTTAGTTACTTTGGAAAAAAAAATATTTTTTTAGTTACTTTGGAAAAAAAAATATTTTTGTTAGTTACTTTGGAAAAAAAAATGTTTTTTTAGTTACTTTGGAAAAAAAAATATTTTTTTAGTTACTTTGGAAAAAAAAATATTTTTTTAGTTACTTTGGAAAAAAAAATATTTTTTTAGTTACTTTGGAAAAAAAAATATTTTTTTAGTTACTTTGGAAAAAAAAATATTTTTTTAGGTACTTTGGAAAAAAAAATATTTTTTTAGTTACTTTGGAAAAAAAAATATTTTTTTAGTTACTTTGGAAAAAAAAATATTTTTTTAGTTACTTTGGAAAAAAAAATATTTTTTTAGTTACTTTGGAAAAAAAAATATTTTTTTAGTTACTTTGGAAAAAAAAATATTTTTTTAGTTACTTTGGAAAAAAAATATTTTTTTAGTTACTTTGGAAAAAAAAATATTTTTTTAGTTACTTTGGAAAAAAATTTTTTTTTTAGTTACTTTGGAAAAAAAAATATTTTTGTTAGTTACTTTGGAAAAAAAAATGTTTTTTTAGTTACTTTGGAAAAAAAAATATTTTTTTAGTTTCTTTGGAAAAAAAAAAAAAATTTTAGTTACTTTGGAAAAAAAGAATATTTTTTTAGTTTCTTTGGAAAAAAAAATATTTTTTTAGTTACTTTGGAAAAAAAATATTTTTTTAGTTACTTTGGAAAAAAAAATATTTTTTTAGTTACTTTGGAAAAAAAAATATTTTTTTAGTTACTTTGGAAAAAAAATAATTTTTTAGTTACTTTGGAAAAAAAAATATTTTTTTAGTTACTTTGGAAAAAAAAATATTTTTTTAGTTACTTTGGAAAAAAAAATATTTTTTTAGTTACTTTGGAAAAAAAAAAATTTTTTTAGTTTCTTTGGAAAATTTTTTTTTTTTTTAGTTACTTTGGAAAAAAAAATATTTTTTTAGTTACTTTGGAAAAAAAAATATTTTTTTAGTTACTTTGGAAAAAAAAATATTTTTTTAGTTACTTTGGAAAAAAAATATTTTTTTAGTTACTTTGGAAAAAAAAATATTTTTTTAGTTACTTTGGAAAAAAAAATATTTTTTTAGTTACTTTGGAAAAAAAAAAATTTTTTAGTTACTTTGGAAAAAAAAAATTTTTTTTAGTTACTTTGGGAAAAAAAATATTTTTTTAGTTACTTTGGAAAAAAAAAAAATTTTAGTTACTTTGGAAATTTTTTTTTTTTTTAATTACTTTGGAAAAAAAAAAAATTTTTTTAGTTACTTTGGAAAAAAAAATTTTTTTTTAGTTACTTTGGAAAAAAAAAATTTTTTTAGTTACTTTGGAAAAAAAAATATTTTTTTAGTTTCTTTGGAAAAAAAAAATTTTTTTTAGTTACTTTGGAAAAAAAATATTTTTTTAGTTTCTTTGGAAAAAAAAATATTTTTTTAGTTACTTTGGAAAAAAAAATATTTTTTTAGTTACTTTGGAAAAAAAAATATTTTTTTAGTTACTTTGGAAAAAAAAATATTTTTTTAGTTACTTTGGAAAAAAAATATTTTTTTAGTTACTTTGGGAAAAAAAATATTTTTTTAGTTACTTTGGAAAAAAAAATATTTTTTTAGTTACTTTGGAAAAAAAAAAATTTTTTAGTTACTTTGGAAAAAATAATATTTTTTTAGTTACTTTGGAAAAAAAAATTTTTTTTTTGTTACTTTGGAAAAAAAAATATTTTTTTAGTTACTTTGGAAAAAAAAAAAAAAATTTAGTTACTTTGGAAAAAATAATAATTTTTTAGTTACTTTGGAAAAAAAATATATTTTTTTAGTTACTTTGGAAAAAAAAAATATTTTTTAGTTACTTTGGAAAAAAAAAATTTTTTTTAGTTACTTTGGAAAAAAAAATAATGTTTTAGTTACTTTGGAAAAAAAAAATTTTTTTTAGTTACTTTGGAAAAAAAAATATTTTTTTAGTTACTTTGGAAAAAAAAAAATTTTTTTAGTTACTTTGGAAAAAAAATAATTTTTTTAGTTACTTTGGAAAAAAAAATATTTTTTTAGTTACTTTGGAAAAAAAAATATTTTTTTAGTTACTTTGGAAAAAAAAATATTTTTTTAGTTACTTTGGAAAAAAAATATTTTTTTAGTTACTTTGGAAAAAAAAATATTTTTTTAGTTACTTTGGAAAAAAAAATATTTTTTTAGTTACTTTGGAAAAAAAAATTTTTTTTAGTTACTTTGGAAAAAAAAAATTTTTTTTAGTTACTTTGGGAAAAAAAATATTTTTTTAGTTACTTTGGAAAAAAAAAAAAATTTTAGTTACTTTGGAAATTTTTTTTTTTTTTAATTACTTTGGAAAAAAAAAAATTTTTAGTTACTTTGGAAAAAAAAAAATTTTTTTAGTTACTTTGGAAAAAAAAAATTTTTTTAGTTACTTTGGAAAAAAAAATATTTTTTTAGTTTCTTTGGAAAAAAATTTTTTTTTTTAGTTACTTTGGAAAAAAAATATTTTTTTAGTTTCTTTGGAAAAAAAAATATTTTTTTAGTTACTTTGGAAAAAAAAATATTTTTTTAGTTACTTTGGAAAAAAAAATATTTTTTTAGTTACTTTGGAAAAAAAAATATTTTTTTAGTTACTTTGGAAAAAAAATATTTTTTTAGTTACTTTGGGAAAAAAAATATTTTTTTAGTTACTTTGGAAAAAAAAATATTTTTTTAGTTACTTTGGAAAAAAAAAAATTTTTTAGTTACTTTGGAAAAAAAAATATTTTTTTAGTTACTTTGGAAAAAAAATTTTTTTTTTAGTTACTTTGGAAAAAAAAATATTTTTTTAGTTACTTTGGAAAAAAAAAAAATTTTTTAGTTACTTTGGAAAAAATAATAATTTTTTAGTTACTTTGGAAAAAAAATATATTTTTTTAGTTACTTTGGAAAAAAAAATATTTTTTTAGTTACTTTGGAAAAAAAATTTTTTTTTTAATTACTTTGGAAAAAAAAAATTTTTTTAGTTACTTTGGAAAAAAAAAATTTTTTTTAGTTACTTTGGAAAAAAAAAATTTTTTTTAGTTACTTTGGAAAAAAAAATAATGTTTTAGTTACTTTGGAAAAAAAAAATTTTTTTTTAGTTACTTTGGAAAAAAAAAAAAATTTTTAGTTACTTTGGAAAAAAAAATTTTTTTTTAGTTACTTTGGAAAAAAAATAATTTTTTTAGTTACTTTGGAAAAAATAATATTTTTTTAGTTTCTTTGGAAAAAAAAAATTTTTTTTAGTTACTTTGGAAAAAAAAATATTTTTTTAGTTACTTTGGAAAAAAAAATGTTTTAGTTACTTTGGAAAAAAAATATATTTTTTTAGTTTCTTTGGAAAAAAAAAAAATTTTTTAGTTACTTTGGAAAAAAAATATTTTTTTAGTTTCTTTGGAAAAAAAAATATTTTTTTAGTTACTTTGGAAAAAAAAATATTTTTTTAGTTACTTTGGAAAAAAAAATATTTTTTTAGTTACTTTGGAAAAAAAAATTTTTTTTTAGTTACTTTGGAAAAAAAAATTTTTTTTAGTTACTTTGGAAAAAAAATATTTTTTTAGTTTCTTTGGAAAAAAAAAATTTTTTTTAGTTACTTTGGAAAAAAAATATTTTTTTAGTTTCTTTGGAAAAAAAAATATTTTTTTAGTTACTTTGGAAAAAAAAATATTTTTTTAGTTACTTTGGAAAAAAAAATATTTTTTTAGTTACTTTGGAAAAAAAAATATTTTTTTAGTTACTTTGGAAAAAAAATATTTTTTTAGTTACTTTGGGAAAAAAAATATTTTTTTAGTTACTTTGGAAAAAAAAATATTTTTTTAGTTACTTTGGAAAAAAAAAAATTTTTTAGTTACTTTGGAAAAAAAAATATTTTTTTAGTTACTTTGGAAAAAAAAAATTTTTTTTAGTTACTTTGGAAAAAAAAATATTTTTTTAGTTACTTTGGAAAAAAAAAAAAAAATTTAGTTACTTTGGAAAAAATAATAATTTTTTAGTTACTTTGGAAAAAAAATATATTTTTTTAGTTACTTTGGAAAAAAAAAATATTTTTTAGTTACTTTGGAAAAAAAAAATTTTTTTTAGTTACTTTGGAAAAAAAAATAATGTTTTAGTTACTTTGGAAAAAAAAAATTTTTTTTAGTTACTTTGGAAAAAAAAATATTTTTTTAGTTACTTTGGAAAAAAAAAATTTTTTTTAGTTACTTTGGAAAAAAAATAATTTTTTTAGTTACTTTGGAAAAAAAAATATTTTTTTAGTTACTTTGGAAAAAAAAATATTTTTTTAGTTACTTTGGAAAAAAAAATATTTTTTTAGTTACTTTGGAAAAAAAATATTTTTTTAGTTACTTTGGAAAAAAAAATATTGTTTTAGTTACTTTGGAAAAAAAAAAATTTTTTTAGTTACTTTGGAAAAAAAAATTTTTTTTAGTTACTTTGGAAAAAAAAAATTTTTTTTAGTTACTTTGGGAAAAAAAATATTTTTTTAGTTACTTTGGAAAAAAAAAAAAATTTTAGTTACTTTGGAAATTTTTTTTTTTTTTAATTACTTTGGAAAAAAAAAAATTTTTAGTTACTTTGGAAAAAAAAAATTTTTTTAGTTACTTTGGAAAAAAAAATTTTTTTTAGTTACTTTGGAAAAAAAAATATTTTTTTAGTTTCTTTGGAAAAAAAAAATTTTTTTTAGTTACTTTGGAAAAAAAATATTTTTTTAGTTTCTTTGGAAAAAAAAATATTTTTTTAGTTACTTTGGAAAAAAAAATATTTTTTTAGTTACTTTGGAAAAAAAAATATTTTTTTAGTTACTTTGGAAAAAAAAATATTTTTTTAGTTACTTTGGAAAAAAAATATTTTTTTAGTTACTTTGGGAAAAAAAATATTTTTTTAGTTACTTTGGAAAAAAAAATATTTTTTTAGTTACTTTGGAAAAAAAAAATTTTTTTAGTTACTTTGGAAAAAAAAATATTTTTTTAGTTACTTTGGAAAAAAAAAATTTTTTTTAGTTACTTTGGAAAAAAAAATATTTTTTTAGTTACTTTGGAAAAAAAAAAAAATTTTTAGTTACTTTGGAAAAAATAATAATTTTTTAGTTACTTTGGAAAAAAAATATATTTTTTTAGTTACTTTGGAAAAAAAAATATTTTTTTAGTTACTTTGGAAAAAAAAATTTTTTTTTAATTACTTTGGAAAAAAAAAATTTTTTTAGTTACTTTGGAAAAAAAAAATTTTTTTTAGTTACTTTGGAAAAAAAAATATTTTTTTAGTTACTTTGGAAAAAAAAAATGTTTTAGTTACTTTGGAAAAAAAATATATTTTTTTAGTTTCTTTGGAAAAAAAAAAAATGTTTTAGTTACTTTGGAAAAAAAATATATTTTTTTAGTTTCTTTGGAAAAAAAAAAAATTTTTTAGTTACTTTGGAAAAAAAATATTTTTTTAGTTTCTTTGGAAAAAAAAATATTTTTTTAGTTACTTTGGAAAAAAAAATATTTTTTTAGTTACTTTGGAAAAAAAAATATTTTTTTAGTTACTTTGGAAAAAAAAATTTTTTTTAGTTACTTTGGAAAAAAAAAATTTTTTTTAGTTACTTTGGGAAAAAAAATATTTTTTTAGTTACTTTGGAAAAAAAAAAAAATTTTAGTTACTTTGGAAATTTTTTTTTTTTTTAATTACTTTGGAAAAAAAAAAAATTTTTAGTTACTTTGGAAAAAAAAAAATTTTTTTAGTTACTTTGGAAAAAAAAAATTTTTTTAGTTACTTTGGAAAAAAAAATATTTTTTTAGTTTCTTTGGAAAAAAAAAATTTTTTTTAGTTACTTTGGAAAGAAAATATTTTTTTAGTTTCTTTGGAAAAAAAAATATTTTTTTAGTTACTTTGGAAAAAAAAATATTTTTTTAGTTACTTTGGAAAAAAAAATATTTTTTTAGTTACTTTGGAAAAAAAAATATTTTTTTAGTTACTTTGGAAAAAAAATATTTTTTTAGTTACTTTGGGAAAAAAAATATTTTTTTAGTTACTTTGGAAAAAAAAATATTTTTTTAGTTACTTTGGAAAAAAAAAAATTTTTTAGTTACTTTGGAAAAAAAAATATTTTTTTAGTTACTTTGGAAAAAAAATATATTTTTTTAGTTACTTTGGGAAAAAAAATATTTTTTTAGTTACTTTGGAAAAAAAATTTTTTTTTTAATTACTTTGGAAAAAAAATATTTTTTTAGTTACTTTGGAAAAAAAAAATTTTTTTTAGTTACTTTGGAAAAAAAAAATTTTTTTTAGTTACTTTGGAAAAAAAAATAATGTTTTAGTTACTTTGGAAAAAAAAAATTTTTTTTAGTTACTTTGGAAAAAAAAAATAATTTTTAGTTACTTTGGAAAAAAAAAATTTTTTTTAGTTACTTTGGAAAAAAAATAATTTTTTTAGTTACTTTGGAAAAAATAATATTTTTTTAGTTTCTTTGGAAAAAAAAAATTTTTTTTAGTTACTTTGGAAAAAAAAATATTTTTTTAGTTACTTTGGAAAAAAAAAATGTTTTAGTTACTTTGGAAAAAAAATATATTTTTTTAGTTTCTTTGGAAAAAAAAAAAATTTTTTAGTTACTTTGGAAAAAAAATATTTTTTTAGTTTCTTTGGAAAAAAAAATATTTTTTTAGTTACTTTGGAAAAAAAAATATTTTTTTAGTTACTTTGGAAAAAAAAATATTTTTTTAGTTACTTTGGAAAAAAAAATATTTTTTTAGTTACTTTGGGAAAAAAAATATTTTTTTAATTACTTTGGAAAAAAAATATTTTTTTAGTTACTTTGGAAAAAAAAAATTTTTTTTAGTTACTTTGGAAAAAAAAAATTTTTTTAGTTACTTTGGAAAAAAAAAAATTTTTTTAGTTACTTTGGAAAAAAAAATATTTTTTTAGTTACTTTGGAAAAAAAAATATTTTTTTAGTTACTTTGGAAAAAAAAAAAATTTTTTAGTTACTTTGGAAAAAAAATTTTTTTTTTAGTTACTTTGGAAAAAAAAATATTTTTTTAGTTTCTTTGGAAAAAAAAATATTTTTTTAGTTACTTTGGAAAAAAAATTATTTTTTTAGTTACTTTGGAAAAAAAATTTTTTTTTTAGTTACTTTGGAAAAAAAATATATTTTTTTAGTTACTTTGGAAAAAAAAATATTTTTTTAGTTACTTTGGAAAAAAAAATATTTTTTTAGTTACTTTGGAAAAAAATATATTTTTTTAGTTACTTTGGAAAAAAAATATTTTTTTAGTTACTTTGGAAAAAAAATATTTTTTTAGTTACTTTGGAAAAAAAATATTTTTTTAGTTACTTTGGAAAAAAAAATATTTTTTTAGTTACTTTGGAAAAAAAAATATTTTTTTAGTTACTTTGGAAAAAAAAATATTTTTTTAGTTACTTTGGAAAAAATATATATTTTTTAGTTACTTTGGAAAAAAAATATTTTTTTAGTTACTTTGGAAAAAAAAATATTTTTTTAGTTACTTTGGGAAAAAAAATATTTTTTTAGTTACTTTGGGAAAAAAAATATTTTTTTAGTTACTTTGGAAAAAAAAAATTTTTTTAGTTACTTTGGAAAAAAGAATATTTTTTTAGTTACTTTGGAAAAAAAAATATTTTTTTAGTTTCTTTGGAAAAAAATATATTTTTTTAGTTACTTTGGAAAAAAAAATATTTTTTTAGTTACTTTGGAAAAAAGAATATTTTTTTAGTTACTTTGGAAAAAAAATATTTTTTTAGTTACTTTGGAAAAAAAATTATTTTTTTAGTTACTTTGGAAAAAAAAATATTTTTTTAGTTACTTTGGAAAAAAAAATATTTTTTTAGTTACTTTGGAAAAAAATTTTTTTTAGTTACTTTGGAAAAAAAAAATTTTTTTAATTACTTTGGAAAAAAAATATCTTTTTAGTTACTTTGGAAAAAAAATTATTTTTTTAGTTACTTTGGAAAAAAAAATATTTTTTTAGTTACTTTGGAAAAAAAAATATTTTTTTAGTTACTTTGGAAAAAAATTTTTTTTAGTTACTTTGGAAAAATTTTTTTTTTTTAATTACTTTGGAAAAAAAATATCTTTTTAGTTACTTTGGAAAAAAAAATATTTTTTTAGTTACTTTGGAAAAAAAAAAAATTTTTTAGTTACTTTGGGAAAAAAAATAATTTTTTAGTTACTTTGGAAAAAAAATATTTTTTTGGTTACTTTGGAAAAAAAAATTTTTTTTTAGTTACTTTGGAAAAAAATTTTTTTTTTTAATTACTTTGGAAAAAAAATATTTTTTTAGTTACTTTGGAAAAAAAAAAAATTTTTAGTTACTTTGGAAAAAAAAAATTTTTTTTAGTTACTTTGGAAAAAAAAATATTTTTTTAGTTACTTTGGAAAAAAAAATATTTTTTTAGTTACTTTGGAAAAAAAAAAATTTTTTTAGTTACTTTGGAAAAAAAAAAAAATTTTAGTTACTTTGGAAAAAAAAAATTTTTTTTAGTTACTTTGGAAAAAATAATATTTTTTTAGTTTCTTTGGAAAAAAAAATGTTTTAGTTACTTTGGAAAAAAAAAATATTTTTTTAGTTTCTTTGGAAAAAAAATATTTTTTTAGTTACTTTGGAAAAAAAAATATTTTTTTAGTTTCTTTGGAAAAAAAAATATTTTTTTAGTTACTTTGGAAAAAAAAATATTTTTTTAGTTACTTTGGAAAAAAAAATATTTTTTTAGTTACTTTGGAAAAAAAATATATTTTTTTAGTTACTTTGGAAAAAAAAATATTTTTTTAGTTACTTTGGAAAAAAAAATATTTTTTTAGTTACTTTGGAAAAAAAAAATTTTTTTAGTTACTTTGGAAAAAAAAATATTTTTTTAGTTTCTTTGGAAAAAAAAATATTTTTTTAGTTACTTTGGAAAAAAAATTATTTTTTTAGTTACTTTGGGAAAAAAACATTTTTTAGTTACTTTGGAAAAAAAATATATTTTTTTAGTTACTTTGGAAAAAAAAATATTTTTTTAGTTTCTTTGGAAAAAAAAAATTTTTTTTAGTTACTTTGGAAAAAAAAATATTTTTATTAGTTACTTTGGAAAAAAAAATATTTTTTTAGTTACTTTGGAAAAAAAAATATTTTTTTAGTTACTTTGGAAAAAAATTATTTTTTTAGTTACTTTGGAAAAAAAAATATTTTTTTAGTTACTTTGGAAAAAAAAATATTTTTTTAGTTACTTTGGAAAAAAAATTTTTTTAGTTACTTTGGAAAAAAAAAATTTTTTTTAGTTACTTTGGAAAAAAAATTTTTTTTTTAGTTACTTTGGAAAAAAAAAAAATTTAGTTACTTTGGAAAAAAAATTATTTTTTTAGTTTCTTTGGAAAAAAAAATATTTTTTTAGTTACTTTGGAAAAAAAAAATATTTTTTTAGTTACTTTGGAAAAAAAAATATTTTTTTAGTTTCTTTGGAAAAAAAATATTTTTTTTAGTTACTTTGGAAAAAAAAATATTTTTTTAGTTACTTTGGAAAAAAAAATATTTTTTTAGTTACTTTGGAAAAAAAAATATTTTTTTAGTTACTTTGGAAAAAAATTATTTTTTTAGTTACTTTGGAAAAAAAAATATTTTTTTAGTTACTTTGGAAAAAAAAATATTTTTTTAGTTACTTTGGAAAAAAAATTTTTTTAGTTACTTTGGAAAAAAAATTATTTTTTTAGTTACTTTGGAAAAAAAAAATTTTTTTAAGTTACTTTGGAAAAAAAAAAATTTTTTTAATTACTTTGGAAAAAAAATATCTTTTTAGTTACTTTGGAAAAAAAAAAATTTTTTTAGTTACTTTGGAAAAAAAAAAAATTTTTTAGTTACTTTGGAAAAAAAATAATTTTTTAGTTACTTTGGAAAAAAAATATTTTTTTAGTTACTTTGGAAAAAAAAATTTTTTTTTAGTTACTTTGGAAAAAAAAAATTTTTTTAGTTACTTTGGAAAAAAAAAAATTTTTTTAGTTACTTTGGAAAAAATAATATTTTTTTAGTTTCTTTGGAAAAAAAAAATGTTTTAGTTACTTTGGAAAAAAAAAATTTTTTTAGTTACTTTGGAAAAAAAAATATTTTTTTAGTTACTTTGGAAAAAAAAATATTTTTTTAGTTACTTTGGAAAAAAAAATATTTTTTTAGTTACTTTGGAAAAAAAAATATTTTTTTAGTTACTTTGGAAAAAAAAATATTTTTTTAGTTACTTTGGAAAAAAAAAAATTTTTTAGTTACTTTGGAAAAAAAAATATTTTTTTAGTTTCTTTGGAAAAAAAAATATTTTTTTAGTTACTTTGGAAAAAAAATTATTTTTTTAGTTACTTTGGAAAAAAAAATTTTTTTTAGTTACTTTGGAAAAAAAATATATTTTTTTAGTTACTTTGGAAAAAAAAATATTTTTTTAGTTTCTTTGGAAAAAAAAAATTTTTTTTAGTTACTTTGGAAAAAAAAATATTTTTATTAGTTACTTTGGAAAAAAAAATATTTTTTTAGTTACTTTGGAAAAAAAAATATTTTTTTAGTTACTTTGGAAAAAAATTATTTTTTTAGTTACTTTGGAAAAAAAAATATTTTTTTAGTTACTTTGGAAAAAAAAATATTTTTTTAGTTACTTTGGAAAAAAAATTTTTTTAGTTACTTTGGAAAAAAAAATATTTTTTTAGTTACTTTGGAAAAAAAAAAAAATTTTTAGTTACTTTGGAAAATTTTTTTTTTTTTTAATTACTTTGGAAAAAAAATATTTTTTTAGTTACTTTGGAAAAAAAAATTTTTTTTTAGTTACTTTGGAAAAAAAAAATTTTTTTTTAGTTACTTTGGAAAAAAAATATTTTTTTAGTTACTTTGGAAAAAAATATATTTTTTTAGTTACTTTGGAAAAAAAAATATTTTTTTAGTTTCTTTGGAAAAAAAAATATTTTTTTAGTTACTTTGGAAAAAAAATATTTTTTTAGTTACTTTGGGAAAAAAAATATTTTTTTAGTTACTTTGGAAAAAAAAATATTTTTTTAGTTACTTTGGAAAAAAAATATTTTTTTAGTTACTTTGGAAAAAAAAATATTTTTTTAGTTACTTTGGAAAAAAAAATATTTTTTTAGTTACTTTGGAAAAAAAAATATTTTTTTAGTTACTTTGGAAAAAAATTATTTTTTTAGTTACTTTGGAAAAAAAAATATTTTTTTAGTTACTTTGGAAAAAAAAATATTTTTTTAGTTACTTTGGAAAAAAAATTTTTTTAGTTACTTTGGAAAAAAAAAATTTTTTTTAGTTACTTTGGAAAAAAAATTTTTTTTTTAGTTACTTTGGAAAAAAAAAAAAATTTAGTTACTTTGGAAAAAAAATTATTTTTTTAGTTTCTTTGGAAAAAAAAATATTTTTTTAGTTACTTTGGAAAAAAAAAATATTTTTTTAGTTACTTTGGAAAAAAAAATATTTTTTTAGTTTCTTTGGAAAAAAAATATTTTTTTTAGTTACTTTGGAAAAAAAAATATTTTTTTAGTTACTTTGGAAAAAAAAATATTTTTTTAGTTACTTTGGAAAAAAAAATATTTTTTTAGTTACTTTGGAAAAAAATTATTTTTTTAGTTACTTTGGAAAAAAAAATATTTTTTTAGTTACTTTGGAAAAAAAAATATTTTTTTAGTTACTTTGGAAAAAAAATTTTTTTAGTTACTTTGGAAAAAAATTTATTTTTTTAGTTACTTTGGAAAAAAAAAATTTTTTTTAGTTACTTTGGAAAAAAAAAAATTTTTTAATTACTTTGGAAAAAAAATATCTTTTTAGTTACTTTGGAAAAAAAAAAATTTTTTTAGTTACTTTGGAAAAAAAAAAATTTTTTTAGTTACTTTGGAAAAAAAATAATTTTTTAGTTACTTTGGAAAAAAAATATTTTTTTAGTTACTTTGGAAAAAAAAATTTTTTTTTAGTTACTTTGGAAAAAAAAAATTTTTTTAGTTACTTTGGAAAAAAAAAATTTTTTTTAGTTACTTTGGAAAAAATAATATTTTTTTAGTTTCTTTGGAAAAAAAAAATGTTTTAGTTACTTTGGAAAAAAAAAATTTTTTTAGTTACTTTGGAAAAAAAAATATTTTTTTAGTTACTTTGGAAAAAAAAATATTTTTTTAGTTACTTTGGAAAAAAAAATATTTTTTTAGTTACTTTGGAAAAAAAAATATTTTTTTAGTTACTTTGGAAAAAAAAATATTTTTTTAGTTACTTTGGAAAAAAAAAAATTTTTTAGTTACTTTGGAAAAAAAAATATTTTTTTAGTTTCTTTGGAAAAAAAAATATTTTTTTAGTTACTTTGGAAAAAAAATTATTTTTTTAGTTACTTTGGAAAAAAAAATTTTTTTTAGTTACTTTGGAAAAAAAATATATTTTTTTAGTTACTTTGGAAAAAAAAATATTTTTTTAGTTTCTTTGGAAAAAAAAAATTTTTTTTAGTTACTTTGGAAAAAAAAATATTTTTATTAGTTACTTTGGAAAAAAAAATATTTTTTTAGTTACTTTGGAAAAAAAAATATTTTTTTAGTTACTTTGGAAAAAAATTATTTTTTTAGTTACTTTGGAAAAAAAATTATTTTTTTAGTTACTTTGGAAAAAAAAATATTTTTTTAGTTACTTTGGAAAAAAAATTTTTTTAGTTACTTTGGAAAAAAAAATATTTTTTTAGTTACTTTGGAAAAAAAAAAAAAATTTTTAGTTACTTTGGAAAAATTTTTTTTTTTTTAATTACTTTGGAAAAAAAATATTTTTTTAGTTACTTTGGAAAAAAAATTTTTTTTTTAGTTACTTTGGAAAAAAAAAATTTTTTTTTAGTTACTTTGGAAAAAATTTTTTTTTTTAGTTTCTTTGGAAAAAAAAAAATTTTTTTAGTTACTTTGGAAAAAAAAATATTTTTTTAGTTTCTTTGGGAAAAAAAATATTTTTTTAGTTACTTTGGAAAAAAATATATTTTTTTAGTTACTTTGGAAAAAAAAATATTTTTTTAGTTACTTTGGAAAAAAAAATATTTTTTTAGTTACTTTGGAAAAAAAATATTTTTTTAGTTACTTTGGGAAAAAAAATATTTTTTTAGTTACTTTGGAAAAAAAAATATTTTTTTAGTTACTTTGGAAAAAAAATATTTTTTTAGTTACTTTGGAAAAAAAAATATTTTTTTAGTTACTTTGGAAAAAAAAATATTTTTTTAGTTACTTTGGAAAAAAAAATATTTTTTTAGTTACTTTGGAAAAAAAAATATTTTTTTAGTTACTTTGGAAAAAAATATATTTTTTTAGTTACTTTGGAAAAAAAAATATTTTTTTAGTTACTTTGGAAAAAAAAATATTTTTTTAGTTACTTTGGAAAAAAAAAATTTTTTTTAATTACTTTGGAAAAAAAATATTTTTTTAGTTACTTTGGAAAAAAAAAATTTTTTTTAGTTACTTTGGAAAAAAAAATTTTTTTTTAGTTACTTTGAAAAAAAAAATATTTTTTTAGTTACTTTGGAAAAAAAAATATTTTTTTAGTTACTTTGGAAAAAAAAATATTTTTTTAGTTACTTTGGAAAAAAAAATATTTTTGTTAGTTACTTTGGAAAAAAAAATGTTTTTTTAGTTACTTTGGAAAAAAAAATATTTTTTTAGTTACTTTGGAAAAAAAAATATTTTTTTAGTTACTTTGGAAAAAAAAATATTTTTTTAGTTACTTTGGAAAAGAAAATATTTTTTTAGTTACTTTGGAAAAAAAAATATTTTTTTAGGTACTTTGGAAAAAAAAATATTTTTTTAGTTACTTTGGAAAAAAAAATATTTTTTTAGTTACTTTGGAAAAAAAAATATTTTTTTAGTTACTTTGGAAAAAAAAATATTTTTTTAGTTACTTTGGAAAAAAAATATTTTTTTAGTTACTTTGGAAAAAAAAATATTTTTTTAGTTACTTTGGGAAAAAAAATATTTTTTTAGTTACTTTGGAAAAAAAACATATTTTTTTAGTTACTTTGGAAAAAAAACATATTTTTTTAGGTACTTTGGAAAAAAAAATATTTTTTTAGTTACTTTGGAAAAAAAAATATTTTTTTAGTTACTTTGGAAAAAAAAATATTTTTTTAGTTACTTTGGGAAAAAAATATTTTTTTAGTTACTTTGGAAAAAAAAAAAATTTTTTAGTTACTTTGGAAAAAAAAATATTTTTTTAGTTTCTTTGGAAAAAAAAATATTTTTTTAGTTACTTTGGAAAAAAAATGTTTTTTTAGTTACTTTGGAAAAAAAAAAATTTTTTTAGTTTCTTTGGAAAAAAAAAAAAATTTTAGTTACTTTGGAAAAAAAGAATATTTTTTTAGTTTCTTTGGAAAAAAAATTATTTTTTTAGTTACTTTGGAAAAAAAATATTTTTTTAGTTACTTTGGGAAAAAAAATATTTTTTTAGTTACTTTGGAAAAAAAAATATTTTTTTAGTTACTTTGGAAAAAAAATATTTTTTTAGTTACTTTGGAAAAAAAAATATTTTTTTAGTTACTTTGGAAAAAAAAATATTTTTTTAGTTACTTTGGAAAAAAAAATATTTTTTTAGTTACTTTGGAAAAAAAAATATTTTTTTAGTTACTTTGGAAAAAAAAAATTTTTTTAGTTACTTTGGAAAAAAAAATTTTTTTTTAGTTACTTTGGGAAAAAAAATATTTTTTTAGTTACTTTGGAAAAAAAAAAAATTTTAGTTACTTTGGAAAATTTTTTTTTTTTTAATTACTTTGGAAAAAAAATATTTTTTTAGTTACTTTGGAAAAAAAAATTTTTTTTTAGTTACTTTGGAAAAAAAATTTTTTTTTAGTTACTTTGGAAAAAAAAATATTTTTTTAGTTTCTTTGGAAAAAAAAAATTTTTTTTAGTTACTTTGGAAAAAAAATATTTTTTTAGTTTCTTTGGAAAAAAAAATATTTTTTTAGTTACTTTGGAAAAAAAAATATTTTTTTAGTTACTTTGGAAAAAAAAATATTTTTTTAGTTACTTTGGAAAAAAAAATATTTTTTTAGTTACTTTGGAAAAAAAATATTTTTTTAGTTACTTTGGGAAAAAAAATATTTTTTTAGTTACTTTGGAAAAAAAAATATTTTTTTAGTTACTTTGGAAAAAAAAAATTTTTTTAGTTACTTTGGAAAAAAAAATATTTTTTTAGTTACTTTGGAAAAAAAAAATTTTTTTTAGTTACTTTGGAAAAAAAAATATTTTTTTAGTTACTTTGGAAAAAAAAAAATTTTTTTAGTTACTTTGGAAAAAATAATAATTTTTTAGTTACTTTGGAAAAAAAATATATTTTTTTAGTTACTTTGGAAAAAAAAATATTTTTTTAGTTACTTTGGAAAAAAAATATTTTTTTTAATTACTTTGGAAAAAAAATATTTTTTTAGTTACTTTGGAAAAAAAAAAAATTTTTTAGTTACTTTGGAAAAAAAAAATTTTTTTTAGTTACTTTGGAAAAAAAAATAATGTTTTAGTTACTTTGGAAAAAAAAAATTTTTTTTAGTTACTTTGGAAAAAAAAATATTTTTTTAGTTACTTTGGAAAAAAAAATTTTTTTTTAGTTACTTTGGAAAAAAAATAATTTTTTTAGTTACTTTGGAAAAAAAAATATTTTTTTAGTTACTTTGGAAAAAAAAATATTTTTTTAGTTACTTTGGAAAAAAAAATATTTTTTTAGTTACTTTGGAAAAAAAATATTTTTTTAGTTACTTTGGAAAAAAAAATATTTTTTTAGTTACTTTGGAAAAAAAAATATTTTTTTAGTTACTTTGGAAAAAAAAAAATTTTTTAGTTACTTTGGAAAAAAAAAATTTTTTTTAGTTACTTTGGGAAAAAAAATATTTTTTTAGTTACTTTGGAAAAAAAAAAAAATTTTAGTTACTTTGGAAAATTTTTTTTTTTTTAATTACTTTGGAAAAAAAAAATTTTTTTAGTTACTTTGGAAAAAAAAAAATTTTTTTAGTTACTTTGGAAAAAAAAATATTTTTTTAGTTACTTTGGAAAAAAAAAATTTTTTAGTTACTTTGGAAAAAAAAATATTTTTTTAGTTACTTTGGAAAAAAAAAAATTTTTTTAGTTACTTTGGAAAAAAAAATATTTTTTTAGTTACTTTGGAAAAAAAAAATTTTTTTTAGTTACTTTGGAAAAAATAATAATTTTTTAGTTACTTTGGAAAAAAAATATATTTTTTTAGTTACTTTGGAAAAAAAAATATTTTTTTAGTTACTTTGGAAAAAAATTTTTTTTTTTAATTACTTTGGAAAAAAAATATTTTTTTAGTTACTTTGGAAAAAAAAAAAATTTTTTAGTTACTTTGGAAAAAAAAAATTTTTTTTAGTTACTTTGGAAAAAAAAATAATGTTTTAGTTACTTTGGAAAAAAAAAATTTTTTTTAGTTACTTTGGAAAAAAAAATATTTTTTTAGTTACTTTGGAAAAAAAAAATTTTTTTTAGTTACTTTGGAAAAAAAATAATTTTTTTAGTTACTTTGGAAAAAATAATATTTTTTTAGTTTCTTTGGAAAAAAAAATATTTTTTTAGTTACTTTGGAAAAAAAAATATTTTTTTAGTTACTTTGGAAAAAAAAAATGTTTTAGTTACTTTGGAAAAAAAATATATTTTTTTAGTTTCTTTGGAAAAAAAAAATTTTTTTTAGTTACTTTGGAAAAAAAATATTTTTTTAGTTTCTTTGGAAAAAAAAATATTTTTTTAGTTACTTTGGAAAAAAAAATATTTTTTTAGTTACTTTGGAAAAAAAAATATTTTTTTAGTTACTTTGGAAAAAAAAATATTTTTTTAGTTACTTTGGGAAAAAAAATATTTTTTTAATTACTTTGGAAAAAAAATATTTTTTTAGTTACTTTGGAAAAAAAAATTTTTTTTTAGTTACTTTGGAAAAAAAAATTTTTTTTAGTTACTTTGGAAAAAAAAAATGTTTTTTAGTTTCTTTGGAAAAAAAAATATTTTTTTAGTTACTTTGGAAAAAAAATTATTTTTTTAGTTACTTTGGAAAAAAAAAATTTTTTTTAGTTACTTTGGAAAAAAAATATATTTTTTTAGTTACTTTGGAAAAAAAAATATTTTTTTAGTTACTTTGGAAAAAAAAATATTTTTTTAGTTACTTTGGAAAAAAAAATATTTTTTTAGTTACTTTGGAAAAAAAATATTTTTTTAGTTACTTTGGAAAAAAAATATTTTTTTAGTTACTTTGGAAAAAAAATATTTTTTTAGTTACTTTGGAAAAAAAAATATTTTTTTAGTTACTTTGGAAAAAAAATATTTTTTTAGTTACTTTGGAAAAAAAAATATTTTTTTAGTTACTTTGGAAAAAAAATATATTTTTTAGTTACTTTGGAAAAAAAATATTTTTTTAGTTACTTTGGAAAAAAAAATATTTTTTTAGTTACTTTGGGAAAAAAAATATTTTTTTAGTTACTTTGGGAAAAAAAATATTTTTTTAGTTACTTTGGAAAAAAAAATTTTTTTTAGTTACTTTGGAAAAAAGAATATTTTTTTAGTTACTTTGGAAAAAAAAATATTTTTTTAGTTTCTTTGGAAAAAAAAATATTTTTTTAGTTACTTTGGAAAAAAAAATATTTTTTTAGTTACTTTGGAAAAAAGAATATTTTTTTAGTTACTTTGGAAAAAGAATATTTTTTTAGTTACTTTGGAAAAAAAATATTTTTTTAGTTACTTTGGAAAAAAAAATATTTTTTTAGTTACTTTGGAAAAAAAAATATTTTTTTAGTTACTTTGGAAAAAAAAATTTTTTTTAGTTACTTTGGAAAAAAAAAAAAAATTTTAGTTTCTTTGGAAAAAAAAAATTTTTTTTAGTTACTTTGGAAAAAAAAATATTTTTTTAGTTACTTTGGAAAAAAAATATTTTTTTAGTTACTTTGGAAAAAAAAATATTTTTTTAGTTACTTTGGAAAAAAAATATTTTTTTAGTTACTTTGGAAAAAAAAATATTTTTTTAGTTACTTTGGAAAAAAAAATATTTTTTTAGTTACTTTGGAAAAAAAATATTTTTTTAGTTACTTTGGAAAAAAAAAAAAAATTTTAGTTACTTTGGAAAAAAAATTTTTTTTTTAGTTACTTTGGAAAAAAAAAAAAAAAAATTTAGTTACTTTGGAAAAAAAAAATTTTTTTTTGTTACTTTGGAAAAAAAAATATTTTTTTAGTTTCTTTGGAAAAAAAAAAAAATTTTTAGTTACTTTGGAAAAAAAAATATTTTTTTAGTTTCTTTGGAAAAAAAAATATTTTTTTAGTTACTTTGGAAAAAAAAATATTTTTTTAGTTACTTTGGAAAAAAAAATATTTTTTTAGTTACTTTGGAAAAAAAAATATTTTTTTAGTTACTTTGGAAAAAAAATATTTTTTTAGTTACTTTGGGAAAAAAAATATTTTTTTAGTTACTTTGGAAAAAAAATTATTTTTTTAGTTACTTTGGAAAAAAAATATTTTTTTAGTTACTTTGGAAAAAAAAATATTTTTTTAGTTACTTTGGAAAAAAATATATCTTTTTAGTTACTTTGGAAAAAAAAATATTTTTTTAGTTACTTTGGAAAAAAAATTTTTTTTTTAGTTACTTTGGAAAAAAGAATATTTTTTTAGTTACTTTGGAAAAAGAATATTTTTTTAGTTACTTTGGAAAAAAAATATTTTTTTAGTTACTTTGGAAAAAAAAATATTTTTTTAGTTACTTTGGAAAAAAAAATATTTTTTTAGTTACTTTGGAAAAAAAAATTTTTTTTAGTTACTTTGGAAAAAAAAAAAAAATTTTAGTTTCTTTGGAAAAAAAAAATTTTTTTTAGTTACTTTGGAAAAAAAAATATTTTTTTAGTTACTTTGGAAAAAAAATATTTTTTTAGTTACTTTGGAAAAAAAAATATTTTTTTAGTTACTTTGGAAAAAAAATATTTTTTTAGTTACTTTGGAAAAAAAAATATTTTTTTAGTTACTTTGGAAAAAAAAATATTTTTTTAGTTACTTTGGAAAAAAAATATTTTTTTAGTTACTTTGGAAAAAAAAAAAAAATTTTAGTTACTTTGGAAAAAAAATTTTTTTTTTAGTTACTTTGGAAAAAAAAAAAAAAAAATTTAGTTACTTTGGAAAAAAAAAATTTTTTTTTGTTACTTTGGAAAAAAAAATATTTTTTTAGTTTCTTTGGAAAAAAAAAAAAATTTTTAGTTACTTTGGAAAAAAAAATATTTTTTTAGTTTCTTTGGAAAAAAAAATATTTTTTTAGTTACTTTGGAAAAAAAAATATTTTTTTAGTTACTTTGGAAAAAAAAATATTTTTTTAGTTACTTTGGAAAAAAAAATATTTTTTTAGTTACTTTGGAAAAAAAATATTTTTTTAGTTACTTTGGGAAAAAAAATATTTTTTTAGTTACTTTGGAAAAAAAATTATTTTTTTAGTTACTTTGGAAAAAAAATATTTTTTTAGTTACTTTGGAAAAAAAAATATTTTTTTAGTTACTTTGGAAAAAAATATATCTTTTTAGTTACTTTGGAAAAAAAAATATTTTTTTAGTTACTTTGGAAAAAAAATTTTTTTTTTAGTTACTTTGGAAAAAAAAAATTTTTTTTAGTTTCTTTGGAAAAAAAAATAATTTTTTAGTTACTTTGGAAAAAAAGAATATTTTTTTAGTTTCTTTGGAAAAAAAAAAATTTTTTTAGTTACTTTGGAAAAAAAATATTTTTTTAGTTACTTTGGGAAAAAAAATATTTTTTTAGTTACTTTGGAAAAAAAAATATTTTTTTAGTTACTTTGGAAAAAAAATATTTTTTTAGTTACTTTGGAAAAAAAAATATTTTTTTAGTTACTTTGGAAAAAAAAATATTTTTTTAGTTACTTTGGAAAAAAAAATATTTTTTTAGTTACTTTGGAAAAAAAAATATTTTTTTAGTTACTTTGGAAAAAAAAAATTTTTTTAGTTACTTTGGAAAAAAATTTTTTTTTTTAGTTACTTTGGGAAAAAAAATATTTTTTTAGTTACTTTGGAAAAAAAAAAAAATTTTAGTTACTTTGGAAAATTTTTTTTTTTTTAATTACTTTGGAAAAAAAATATTTTTTTAGTTACTTTGGAAAAAAATTTTTTTTTTTAGTTACTTTGGAAAAAAAAAATTTTTTTAGTTACTTTGGAAAAAAAAATATTTTTTTAGTTTCTTTGGAAAAAAAATTTTTTTTTTAGTTACTTTGGAAAAAAAATATTTTTTTAGTTTCTTTGGAAAAAAAAATATTTTTTTAGTTACTTTGGAAAAAAAAATATTTTTTTAGTTACTTTGGAAAAAAAAATATTTTTTTAGTTACTTTGGAAAAAAAAATATTTTTTTAGTTACTTTGGAAAAAAAATATTTTTTTAGTTACTTTGGGAAAAAAAATATTTTTTTAGTTACTTTGGAAAAAAAAATATTTTTTTAGTTACTTTGGAAAAAAAAAATTTTTTTAGTTACTTTGGAAAAAAAAATATTTTTTTAGTTACTTTGGAAAAAAAAAAAATTTTTTAGTTACTTTGGAAAAAAAAATATTTTTTTAGTTACTTTGGAAAAAAAAAAAATTTTTTAGTTACTTTGGAAAAAATAATAATTTTTTAGTTACTTTGGAAAAAAAATATATTTTTTTAGTTACTTTGGAAAAAAAAATATTTTTTTAGTTACTTTGGAAAAAAAAAAATTTTTTTAATTACTTTGGAAAAAAAATATTTTTTTAGTTACTTTGGAAAAAAAAAAAAATTTTTAGTTACTTTGGAAAAAAAAAATTTTTTTAGTTACTTTGGAAAAAAAAATAATGTTTTAGTTACTTTGGAAAAAAAAAATTTTTTTTAGTTACTTTGGAAAAAAAAATATTTTTTTAGTTACTTTGGAAAAAAAAATTTTTTTTTAGTTTGGAAAAAAAATAATTTTTTTAGTTACTTTGGAAAAAAAAATATTTTTTTAGTTACTTTGGAAAAAAAAATATTTTTTTAGTTACTTTGGAAAAAAAAATATTTTTTTAGTTACTTTGGAAAAAAAATATTTTTTTAGTTACTTTGGAAAAAAAAATATTTTTTTAGTTACTTTGGAAAAAAAAATATTTTTTTAGTTACTTTGGAAAAAAAAAATTTTTTTAGTTACTTTGGAAAAAAAAAATTTTTTTTAGTTACTTTGGGAAAAAAAATATTTTTTTAGTTACTTTGGAAAAAAAAAAAATTTTAGTTACTTTGGAAATTTTTTTTTTTTTTAATTACTTTGGAAAAAAAAAATTTTTTTAGTTACTTTGGAAAAAAAAAATTTTTTTTAGTTACTTTGGAAAAAAAAAATATTTTTTAGTTACTTTGGAAAAAAAAATATTTTTTTAGTTTCTTTGGAAAAAAAAAATTTTTTTTAGTTACTTTGGAAAAAAAATATTTTTTTAGTTTCTTTGGAAAAAAAAATATTTTTTTAGTTACTTTGGAAAAAAAAATATTTTTTTAGTTACTTTGGAAAAAAAAATATTTTTTTAGTTACTTTGGAAAAAAAAATATTTTTTTAGTTACTTTGGAAAAAAAATATTTTTTTAGTTACTTTGGGAAAAAAAATATTTTTTTAGTTACTTTGGAAAAAAAAATATTTTTTTAGTTACTTTGGAAAAAAAAATATTTTTTAGTTACTTTGGAAAAAAAAATATTTTTTTAGTTACTTTGGAAAAAAAAATTTTTTTTAGTTACTTTGGAAAAAAAAATATTTTTTTAGTTACTTTGGAAAAAAAAAAATTTTTTTAGTTACTTTGGAAAAAATAATAATTTTTTAGTTACTTTGGAAAAAAAATATATTTTTTTAGTTACTTTGGAAAAAAAAATATTTTTTTAGTTACTTTGGAAAAAAATTTTTTTTTTTAATTACTTTGGAAAAAAAATATTTTTTTAGTTACTTTGGAAAAAAAAAAAATTTTTTAGTTACTTTGGAAAAAAAAAATTTTTTTAGTTACTTTGGAAAAAAAAATAATGTTTTAGTTACTTTGGAAAAAAAAAATTTTTTTTAGTTACTTTGGAAAAAAAAATATTTTTTTAGTTACTTTGGAAAAAAAAAATTTTTTTTAGTTACTTTGGAAAAAAAATAATTGTTTTAGTTACTTTGGAAAAAATAATATTTTTTTAGTTTCTTTGGAAAAAAAAAATTTTTTTTAGTTACTTTGGAAAAAAAAATATTTTTTTAGTTACTTTGGAAAAAAAAAATGTTTTAGTTACTTTGGAAAAAAAATATATTTTTTTAGTTTCTTTGGAAAAAAAAAAAATTTTTTAGTTACTTTGGAAAAAAAATATTTTTTTAGTTTCTTTGGAAAAAAATATATTTTTTTAGTTACTTTGGAAAAAAAAATATTTTTTTAGTTACTTTGGAAAAAAAAATATTTTTTTAGTTACTTTGGAAAAAAAAATATTTTTTTAGTTACTTTGGGAAAAAAATATTTTTTTAATTACTTTGGAAAAAAAATATTTTTTTAGTTACTTTGGAAAAAAAAAATTTTTTTTAGTTACTTTGGAAAAAAAAATTTTTTTTAGTTACTTTGGAAAAAAAAAATTTTTTTTAGTTACTTTGGAAAAAAAAATATTTTTTTAGTTACTTTGGAAAAAAAAAATTTTTTTTAGTTACTTTGGAAAAAAAAAAAAAAATTTTAGTTACTTTGGAAAAAAAAATTTTTTTTTAGTTACTTTGGAAAAAAAAATATTTTTTTAGTTTCTTTGGAAAAAAAAATATTTTTTTAGTTACTTTGGAAAAAAAATTATTTTTTTAGTTACTTTGGAAAAAAAAAATTTTTTTTAGTTACTTTGGAAAAAAAATATATTTTTTTAGTTACTTTGGAAAAAAAATATTTTTTTAGTTACTTTGGAAAAAAAAATATTTTTTTAGTTACTTTGGAAAAAAAAATATTTTTTTAGTTACTTTGGAAAAAAAATATTTTTTTAGTTACTTTGGAAAAAAAATATTTTTTTAGTTACTTTGGAAAAAAAATATTTTTTTAGTTACTTTGGAAAAAAAAATATTTTTTTAGTTACTTTGGAAAAAAAATATTTTTTTAGTTACTTTGGAAAAAAAAATATTTTTTTAGTTACTTTGGAAAAAAAATATATTTTTTAGTTACTTTGGAAAAAAAATATTTTTTTAGTTACTTTGGAAAAAAAAATATTTTTTTAGTTACTTTGGGAAAAAAAATATTTTTTTAGTTACTTTGGGAAAAAAAATATTTTTTTAGTTACTTTGGAAAAAAAAATTTTTTTTAGTTACTTTGGAAAAAAGAATATTTTTTTAGTTACTTTGGAAAAAAAAATATTTTTTTAGTTTCTTTGGAAAAAAAAATATTTTTTTAGTTACTTTGGAAAAAAAAATATTTTTTTAGTTACTTTGGAAAAAAGAATATTTTTTTAGTTACTTTGGAAAAAAAATATTTTTTTAGTTACTTTGGAAAAAAAAATATTTTTTTAGTTACTTTGGAAAAAAAAATATTTTTTTAGTTACTTTGGAAAAAAAATTTTTTTTTAGTTACTTTGGAAAAAAAAAAAAAATTTTAGTTTCTTTGGAAAAAAAAAATTTTTTTTAGTTACTTTGGAAAAAAAAATATTTTTTTAGTTACTTTGGAAAAAAAATATTTTTTAGTTACTTTGGAAAAAAAAATATTTTTTTAGTTACTTTGGAAAAAAAATATTTTTTTAGTTACTTTGGAAAAAAAAATATTTTTTTAGTTACTTTGGAAAAAAAAATATTTTTTTAGTTACTTTGGAAAAAAAATATTTTTTTAGTTACTTTGGAAAAAAAAAATTTTTTTTTGTTACTTTGGAAAAAAAAATATTTTTTTAGTTTCTTTGGAAAAAAAAAAAAAATTTTAGTTACTTTGGAAAAAAAAATATTTTTTTAGTTTCTTTGGAAAAAAAAATATTTTTTTAGTTACTTTGGAAAAAAAAATATTTTTTTAGTTACTTTGGAAAAAAAAATATTTTTTTAGTTACTTTGGAAAAAAAAATATTTTTTTAGTTACTTTGGAAAAAAAATATTTTTTTAGTTACTTTGGGAAAAAAAATATTTTTTTAGTTACTTTGGAAAAAAAATTATTTTTTTAGTTACTTTGGAAAAAAAATATTTTTTTAGTTACTTTGGAAAAAAAAATATTTTTTTAGTTACTTTGGAAAAAAATATATCTTTTTAGTTACTTTGGAAAAAAAAATATTTTTTTAGTTACTTTGGAAAAAAAAAAAAATTTTTAGTTACTTTGGAAAAAATAATAATTTTTTAGTTACTTTGGAAAAAAAATTTTTTTTTTAATTACTTTGGAAAAAAAATATTTTTTTAGTTACTTTGGAAAAAAAAAAAATTTTTTAGTTACTTTGGAAAAAAAAATTTTTTTTTAGTTACTTTGGAAAAAAAAATATTTTTTTAGTTACTTTGGAAAAAAAAATATTTTTTTAGTTACTTTGGAAAAAAAAATATTTTTTTAGTTACTTTGGAAAAAAAAATATTTTTTTAGTTACTTTGGAAAAAAAATATGTTTTAGTTACTTTGGAAAAAAAAAATATTTTTTTAGTTTCTTTGGAAAAAAAATTTTTTTTTAGTTACTTTGGAAAAAAAAATATTTTTTTAGTTTCTTTGGAAAAAAAAATATTTTTTTAGTTACTTTGGAAAAAAATATATTTTTTTTGTTACTTTGGAAAAAAAAATATTTTTTTAGTTACTTTGGAAAAAAAAATATTTTTTTAGTTACTTTGGAAAAAAAATATTTTTTTAGTTACTTTGGAAAAAAAAAAATTTTTTAGTTACTTTGGAAAAAAAAAATTTTTTTTAGTTACTTTGGAAAAAAAAATATTTTTTTAGTTACTTTGGAAAAAAAAATATTTTTTTAGTTACTTTGGAAAAAAAAATATTTTTTTAGTTACTTTGGAAAAAAAAATATTTTTTTAGTTACTTTGGAAAAAAAAAATGTTTTAGTTACTTTGGAAAAAAAAAATATTTTTTTAGTTTCTTTGGAAAAAAAATTTTTTTTTAGTTACTTTGGAAAAAAAAATATTTTTTTAGTTTCTTTGGAAAAAAAAATATTTTTTTAGTTACTTTGGAAAAAAATATATTTTTTTAGTTACTTTGGAAAAAAAAATATTTTTTTAGTTACTTTGGAAAAAAAAAAATTTTTTTAGTTACTTTGGAAAAAAAAATATTTTTTTAATTACTTTGGAAAAAAAATATTTTTTTAGTTACTTTGGAAAAAAAAAATTTTTTTAGTTACTTTGGAAAAAAAAATATTTTTTTAGTTACTTTGGAAAAAAAAATATTTTTTTAGTTACTTTGGAAAAAAAAATATTTTTTTAGTTACTTTGGAAAAAAAAATATTTTTTTAGTTACTTTGGAAAAAAAATATTTTTTTAGTTACTTTGGAAAAAAAAATATTTTTTTAGTTACTTTGGAAAAAAAATATTTTTTTAGTTACTTTGGAAAAAAAAATATTTTTTTAGTTACTTTGGAAAAAAAAATATTTTTTTAGTTACTTTGGAAAAAAAATATTTTTTTAGTTACTTTGGAAAAAAAAAAAAATTTTAGTTACTTTGGAAAAAAAAATTTTTTTTTAGTTACTTTGGAAAAAAAAAAAAAAATTTTTAGTTACTTTGGAAAAAAAAAAAATTTTTTAGTTACTTTGGAAAAAAAAATATTTTTTTAGTTTCTTTGGAAAAAAAAATTTTTTTTTAGTTACTTTGGAAAAAAAAATATTTTTTTAGTTTCTTTGGAAAAAAAAATATTTTTTTAGTTACTTTGGAAAAAAAAATATTTTTTTAGTTACTTTGGAAAAAAAATATTTTTTTAGTTACTTTGGAAAAAAAAATATTTTTTTAGTTACTTTGGAAAAAAAATATTTTTTTAGTTACTTTGGGAAAAAAAATATTTTTTTAGTTACTTTGGAAAAAAAATTATTTTTTTAGTTACTTTGGAAAAAAAATATTTTTTTAGTTACTTTGGAAAAAAAAATATTTTTTTAGTTACTTTGGAAAAAAATATATCTTTTTAGTTACTTTGGAAAAAAAAATATTTTTTTAGTTACTTTGGAAAAAAAAAAATTTTTTTAGTTACTTTGGAAAAAATAATAATTTTTTAGTTACTTTGGAAAAAAAATATATTTTTTAATTACTTTGGAAAAAAAAAAATTTTTTTAGTTACTTTGGAAAAAAAAAAATTTTTTTAGTTACTTTGGAAAAAAAATATTTTTTTAGTTTCTTTGGAAAAAAAAAAATTTTTTTAGTTACTTTGGAAAAAAAAAATTTTTTTAGTTACTTTGGAAAAAAAAAAATTTTTTTAGTTACTTTGGAAAAAAAAATATTTTTTTAGTTACTTTGGAAAAAAAAAATTTTTTTTAGTTACTTTGGAAAAAAAAAAAAAAATTTTAGTTACTTTGGAAAAAAATTTTTTTTTTTAGTTACTTTGGAAAAAAAAATATTTTTTTAGTTTCTTTGGAAAAAAAAATATTTTTTTAGTTACTTTGGAAAAAAAATTATTTTTTTAGTTACTTTGGAAAAAAAAAATTTTTTTTAGTTACTTTGGAAAAAAAATATATTTTTTTAGTTACTTTGGAAAAAAAATATTTTTTTAGTTACTTTGGAAAAAAAAATATTTTTTTAGTTACTTTGGAAAAAAAAATATTTTTTTAGTTACTTTGGAAAAAAAATATTTTTTTAGTTACTTTGGAAAAAAAATATTTTTTTAGTTACTTTGGAAAAAAAATATTTTTTTAGTTACTTTGGAAAAAAAAATATTTTTTTAGTTACTTTGGAAAAAAAATATTTTTTTAGTTACTTTGGAAAAAAAAATATTTTTTTAGTTACTTTGGAAAAAAAATATATTTTTTAGTTACTTTGGAAAAAAAATATTTTTTTAGTTACTTTGGAAAAAAAAATATTTTTTTAGTTACTTTGGGAAAAAAAATATTTTTTTAGTTACTTTGGGAAAAAAAATATTTTTTTAGTTACTTTGGAAAAAAAAATTTTTTTTAGTTACTTTGGAAAAAAGAATATTTTTTTAGTTACTTTGGAAAAAAAAATATTTTTTTAGTTTCTTTGGAAAAAAAAATATTTTTTTAGTTACTTTGGAAAAAAAAATATTTTTTTAGTTACTTTGGAAAAAAGAATATTTTTTTAGTTACTTTGGAAAAAAAATATTTTTTTAGTTACTTTGGAAAAAAAAAAATTTTTTTAGTTACTTTGGAAAAAAAAATATTTTTTTAGTTACTTTGGAAAAAAAAAATTTTTTTAGTTACTTTGGAAAAAAAAAAAAAATTTTAGTTTCTTTGGAAAAAAAAATTTTTTTTTAGTTACTTTGGAAAAAAAAATATTTTTTTAGTTACTTTGGAAAAAAAATATTTTTTTAGTTACTTTGGAAAAAAAAATATTTTTTTAGTTACTTTGGAAAAAAAATATTTTTTTAGTTACTTTGGAAAAAAAAATATTTTTTTAGTTACTTTGGAAAAAAAAATATTTTTTTAGTTACTTTGGAAAAAAAATATTTTTTTAGTTACTTTGGAAAAAAAAAAAAAATTTTAGTTACTTTGGAAAAAATTTTTTTTTTTTAGTTACTTTGGAAAAAAAAAAAAAAAATTTTAGTTACTTTGGAAAAAAAAATTTTTTTTTTGTTACTTTGGAAAAAAAAATATTTTTTTAGTTTCTTTGGAAAAAAAAAAAAAATTTTAGTTACTTTGGAAAAAAAAATATTTTTTTAGTTTCTTTGGAAAAAAAAATATTTTTTTAGTTACTTTGGAAAAAAAAATATTTTTTTAGTTACTTTGGAAAAAAAAATATTTTTTTAGTTACTTTGGAAAAAAAAATATTTTTTTAGTTACTTTGGAAAAAAAAATTTTTTTTTAGTTACTTTGGGAAAAAAAATATTTTTTTAGTTACTTTGGAAAAAAAATTATTTTTTTAGTTACTTTGGAAAAAAAATATTTTTTTAGTTACTTTGGAAAAAAAAATATTTTTTTAGTTACTTTGGAAAAAAATATATCTTTTTAGTTACTTTGGAAAAAAAAATATTTTTTTAGTTACTTTGGAAAAAAAAAAAAATTTTTAGTTACTTTGGAAAAAATAATAATTTTTTAGTTACTTTGGAAAAAATTTTTTTTTTTTAATTACTTTGGAAAAAAAAAATTTTTTTAGTTACTTTGGAAAAAAAAAAAATTTTTTAGTTACTTTGGAAAAAAAATTTTTTTTTTAGTTACTTTGGAAAAAAAAATATTTTTTTAGTTACTTTGGAAAAAAAAATATTTTTTTAGTTACTTTGGAAAAAAAAATATTTTTTTAGTTACTTTGGAAAAAAAAATATTTTTTTAGTTACTTTGGAAAAAAAAATGTTTTAGTTACTTTGGAAAAAAAAAATATTTTTTTAGTTTCTTTGGAAAAAAATTTTTTTTTTAGTTACTTTGGAAAAAAAAATATTTTTTTAGTTTCTTTGGAAAAAAAAATATTTTTTTAGTTACTTTGGAAAAAAATATATTTTTTTTGTTACTTTGGAAAAAAAAATATTTTTTTAGTTACTTTGGAAAAAAAAATATTTTTTTAGTTACTTTGGAAAAAAAATATTTTTTTAGTTACTTTGGAAAAAAAAAAATTTTTTAGTTACTTTGGAAAAAAAAAATTTTTTTTAGTTACTTTGGAAAAAAAAATATTTTTTTAGTTACTTTGGAAAAAAAAATATTTTTTTAGTTACTTTGGAAAAAAAAATATTTTTTTAGTTACTTTGGAAAAAAAAATATTTTTTTAGTTACTTTGGAAAAAAAAAATGTTTTAGTTACTTTGGAAAAAAAAAATATTTTTTTAGTTTCTTTGGAAAAAAATTTTTTTTTTAGTTACTTTGGAAAAAAAAATATTTTTTTAGTTTCTTTGGAAAAAAAAATATTTTTTTAGTTACTTTGGAAAAAAATATATTTTTTTAGTTACTTTGGAAAAAAAAATATTTTTTTAGTTACTTTGGAAAAAAAAATATTTTTTTAGTTACTTTGGAAAAAAAAATATTTTTTTAATTACTTTGGAAAAAAAATATTTTTTTAGTTACTTTGGAAAAAAAAAATTTTTTTAGTTACTTTGGAAAAAAAAATATTTTTTTAGTTACTTTGGAAAAAAAAATATTTTTTTAGTTACTTTGGAAAAAAAAATATTTTTTTAGTTACTTTGGAAAAAAAAATATTTTTTTAGTTACTTTGGAAAAAAAATATTTTTTTAGTTACTTTGGAAAAAAAAATATTTTTTTAGTTACTTTGGAAAAAAAATATTTTTTTAGTTACTTTGGAAAAAAAAATATTTTTTTAGTTACTTTGGAAAAAAAAATATTTTTTTAGTTACTTTGGAAAAAAAATATTTTTTTAGTTACTTTGGAAAAAAAAAAAAAATTTTAGTTACTTTGGAAAAAAAAAATTTTTTTTAGTTACTTTGGAAAAAAAAAAAAAAAAATTTTAGTTACTTTGGAAAAAAAAAAAATTTTTTAGTTACTTTGGAAAAAAAAATTTTTTTTAGTTTCTTTGGAAAAAAAAAAATTTTTTTAGTTACTTTGGAAAAACAAATATTTTTTTAGTTTCTTTGGAAAAAAAAATATTTTTTTAGTTACTTTGGAAAAAAAAATATTTTTTTAGTTACTTTGGAAAAAAAATATTTTTTTAGTTACTTTGGAAAAAAAAATATTTTTTTAGTTACTTTGGAAAAAAAATATTTTTTTAGTTACTTTGGGAAAAAAATTATTTTTTTAGTTACTTTGGAAAAAAAATTATTTTTTTAGTTACTTTGGAAAAAAAATATTTTTTTAGTTACTTTGGAAAAAAAAATATTTTTTTAGTTACTTTGGAAAAAAATATATCTTTTTAGTTACTTTGGAAAAAAAAATATTTTTTTAGTTACTTTGGAAAAAAAAAAAAAATTTTTAGTTACTTTGGAAAAAATAATAATTTTTTAGTTACTTTGGAAAAAAAATATATTTTTTAATTACTTTGGAAAAAAAATATTTTTTTAGTTACTTTGGAAAAAAAAAAATTTTTTTAGTTACTTTGGAAAAAAAAAATTTTTTTTAGTTACTTTGGAAAAAAAAATATTTTTTTAGTTACTTTGGAAAAAAAAATATTTTTTTAGTTACTTTGGAAAAAAAATTATTTTTTTAGTTACTTTGGAAAAAAAAATATTTTTTTAGTTACTTTGGAAAAAAAAAATGTTTTAGTTACTTTGGAAAAAAAAAATATTTTTTTAGTTTCTTTGGAAAAAAAATTTTTTTTAGTTACTTTGGAAAAAAAAATATTTTTTTAGTTTCTTTGGAAAAAAAAATATTTTTTTAGTTACTTTGGAAAAAAATATATTTTTTTAGTTACTTTGGAAAAAAAAATATTTTTTTAGTTACTTTGGAAAAAAAAATATTTTTTTAGTTACTTTGGAAAAAAAATATTTTTTTAGTTACTTTGGAAAAAAAAAAATTTTTTTAGTTACTTTGGAAAAAAAAAATTTTTTTTAGTTACTTTGGAAAAAAAAATATTTTTTTAGTTACTTTGGAAAAAAAAATATTTTTTTAGTTACTTTGGAAAAAAAAATATTTTTTTAGTTACTTTGGAAAAAAAAATATTTTTTTAGTTACTTTGGAAAAAAAAAATGTTTTAGTTACTTTGGAAAAAAAAAATATTTTTTTAGTTTCTTTGGAAAAATTTTTTTTTTTTAGTTACTTTGGAAAAAAAAATATTTTTTTAGTTTCTTTGGAAAAAAAAATATTTTTTTAGTTACTTTGGAAAAAAATATATTTTTTTAGTTACTTTGGAAAAAAAAATATTTTTTTAGTTACTTTGGAAAAAAAAATATTTTTTTAGTTACTTTGGAAAAAAAAATATTTTTTTAATTACTTTGGAAAAAAAATATTTTTTTAGTTTCTTTGGAAAAAAAAATATTTTTTTAGTTACTTTGGAAAAAAAAAATTTTTTTTAGTTACTTTGGGAAAAAAAATATTTTTTTAGTTACTTTGGAAAAAAAAATATTTTTTTAGTTACTTTGGAAAAAAAAAAATTTTTTTAGTTACTTTGGAAAAAAAATTATTTTTTTAGTTACTTTGGAAAAAAAATTATTTTTTAGTTACTTTGGAAAAAAAAATATTTTTTTAATTACTTTGGAAAAAAAATATTTTTTTAGTTACTTTGGAAAAAAAAATATTTTTTTAGTTACTTTGGAAAAAAAAATATTTTTTTAGTTACTTTGGAAAAAAAATATTTTTTTAGTTACTTTGGAAAAAAAAATATTTTTTTAGTTACTTTGGAAAAAAAAAAAATTTTTTAGTTACTTTGGAAAAAAAAAATTTGTTTAGTTACTTTGGAAAAAAAAATTTTTTTTTAGTTTCTTTGGAAAAAAAAATTTTTTTTAGTTACTTTGGAAAAAAAATTTTTTTTTAGTTTCTTTGGAAAATTTTTTTTTTTTTTAATTACTTTGGAAAAAAAATATTTTTTTAGTTACTTTGGAAAAAAAAAAAAAATTTTAGTTACTTTGGAAAAAAAAAAATTTTTTTAGTTACTTTGGAAAAAAAAATAATGTTTTAGTTACTTTGGAAAAAAAAAAAATTTTTTAGTTACTTTGGAAAAAAAAATATTTTTTTAGTTACTTTGGAAAAAAAAAATTTTTTTTAGTTACTTTGGAAAAAAAATAATTTTTTTAGTTACTTTGGAAAAAATAATATTTTTTTAGTTTCTTTGGAAAAAAAAAATTTTTTTTAGTTACTTTGGAAAAAAAAATATTTTTTTAGTTACTTTGGAAAAAAAAAATGTTTTAGTTACTTTGGAAAAAAAATATATTTTTTTAGTTTCTTTGGAAAAAAAAAAAATTTTTTAGTTACTTTGGAAAAAAAATATTTTTTTAGTTTCTTTGGAAAAAAAATATTTTTTTAGTTACTTTGGAAAAAAAAATATTTTTTTAGTTACTTTGGAAAAAAAAATATTTTTTTAGTTACTTTGGAAAAAAAAATATTTTTTTAGTTACTTTGGGAAAAAAAATATTTTTTTAATTACTTTGGAAAAAAAATATTTTTTTAGTTACTTTGGAAAAAAAAAATTTTTTTTAGTTACTTTGGAAAAAAAAAATTTTTTTAGTTACTTTGGAAAAAAAAATTTTTTTTTAGTTACTTTGGAAAAAAAAATTTTTTTTAGTTACTTTGGAAAAAAAAATATTTTTTTAGTTACTTTGGAAAAAAAAAAAAAAATTTTAGTTACTTTGGAAAAAAAAATTTTTTTTTAGTTACTTTGGAAAAAAAAATATTTTTTTAGTTTCTTTGGAAAAAAAAATTTTTTTTTAGTTTCTTTGGAAAAAAAATTATTTTTTTAGTTACTTTGGAAAAAAAAATTTTTTTTTTGTTACTTTGGAAAAAAAATATATTTTTTTAGTTACTTTGGAAAAAAAAATTTTTTTTTAGTTACTTTGGAAAAAAAAATATTTTTTTAGTTACTTTGGAAAAAAATATATTTTTTTAGTTACTTTGGAAAAAATATATTTTTTTAGTTACTTTGGAAAAAAAATATTTTTTTAGTTACTTTGGAAAAAAAATATTTTTTTAGTTACTTTGGAAAAAAAAATATTTTTTTAGTTACTTTGGAAAAAAAAATATTTTTTTAGTTACTTTGGAAAAAAAAATATTTTTTTAGTTACTTTGGAAAAAAAATATATTTTTTAGTTACTTTGGAAAAAAAATATTTTTTTAGTTACTTTGGAAAAAAAAATATTTTTTTAGTTACTTTGGGAAAAAAATATTTTTTTAGTTACTTTGGGAAAAAAAATATTTTTTTAGTTACTTTGGAAAAAAAATTTTTTTTTAGTTACTTTGGAAAAAAGAATATTTTTTTAGTTACTTTGGAAAAAAATATATTTTTTTAGTTACTTTGGAAAAAAAAATATTTTTTTAGTTACTTTGGAAAAAAGAATATTTTTTTAGTTACTTTGGAAAAAAAATATTTTTTTAGTTACTTTGGAAAAAAAAATATTTTTTTAGTTACTTTGGAAAAAAAATATTTTTTTAGTTACTTTGGAAAAAAAAATATTTTTTTAGTTACTTTGGAAAAAAAAATATTTTTTTAGTTACTTTGGAAAAAAAATATTTTTTTAGTTACTTTGGAAAAAAAAAAAAAATTTTAGTTACTTTGGAAAAAAAAAAATTTTTTTAGTTACTTTGGAAAAAAAAAAAAAAAATTTTAGGTACTTTGGAAAAAAAAAATTTTTTTTAGTTACTTTGGAAAAAAAAATATTTTTTTAGTTTCTTTGGAAAAAAAAAAAAATTTTAGTTACTTTGGAAAAAAAAATATTTTTTTAGTTTCTTTGGAAAAAAAAATATTTTTTTAGTTACTTTGGAAAAAAAAATATTTTTTTAGTTACTTTGGAAAAAAAAAAAATTTTTTAGTTACTTTGGAAAAAAAAATATTTTTTTAGTTACTTTGGAAAAAAAATATTTTTTTAGTTACTTTGGGAAAAAAAATATTTTTTTAGTTACTTTGGAAAAAAAATTATTTTTTTAGTTACTTTGGAAAAAAAATATTTTTTTAGTTACTTTGGAAAAAAAAATATTTTTTTAGTTACTTTGGAAAAAAATATATCTTTTTAGTTACTTTGGAAAAAAAAATATTTTTTTAGTTACTTTGGAAAAAAAAAAAAATTTTTAGTTACTTTGGAAAAAATAATAATTTTTTAGTTACTTTGGAAAAATTTTTTTTTTTTTAATTACTTTGGAAAAAAAATATTTTTTTAGTTACTTTGGAAAAAAAAAAATTTTTTTAGTTACTTTGGAAAAAAAAAATTTTTTTTAGTTACTTTGGAAAAAAAAATATTTTTTTAGTTACTTTGGAAAAAAAAATATTTTTTTAGTTACTTTGGAAAAAAAAATATTTTTTTAGTTACTTTGGAAAAAAAAATATTTTTTTAGTTACTTTGGAAAAAAAAAATGTTTTAGTTACTTTGGAAAAAAAAAATATTTTTTTAGTTTCTTTGGAAAAAAAATTTTTTTTTAGTTACTTTGGAAAAAAAAATATTTTTTTAGTTTCTTTGGAAAAAAAAATATTTTTTTAGTTACTTTGGAAAAAAATATATTTTTTTAGTTACTTTGGAAAAAAAAATATTTTTTTAGTTACTTTGGAAAAAAAAATATTTTTTTAGTTACTTTGGAAAAAAAATATTTTTTTAGTTACTTTGGAAAAAAAAAAATTTTTTTAGTTACTTTGGAAAAAAAAATTTTTTTTTAGTTACTTTGGAAAAAAAAATATTTTTTTAGTTACTTTGGAAAAAAAAATATTTTTTTAGTTACTTTGGAAAAAAAAATATTTTTTTAGTTACTTTGGAAAAAAAAATATTTTTTTAGTTACTTTGGAAAAAAAAAATGTTTTAGTTACTTTGGAAAAAAAAAATATTTTTTTAGTTTCTTTGGAAAAAAAATTTTTTTTTAGTTACTTTGGAAAAAAAAATATTTTTTTAGTTACTTTGGAAAAAAAAATATTTTTTTAGTTACTTTGGAAAAAAAATATTTTTTTAGTTACTTTGGGAAAAAAAATATTTTTTTAGTTACTTTGGAAAAAAATTTATTTTTTTAGTTACTTTGGAAAAAAAATATTTTTTTAGTTACTTTGGAAAAAAAAATATTTTTTTAGTTACTTTGGAAAAAAATATATCTTTTTAGTTACTTTGGAAAAAAAAATATTTTTTTAGTTACTTTGGAAAAAAAAAAAATTTTTTAGTTACTTTGGAAAAAATAATAATTTTTTAGTTACTTTGGAAAAAAATTTTTTTTTTTAATTACTTTGGAAAAAAAATATTTTTTTAGTTACTTTGGAAAAAAAAAAATTTTTTTAGTTACTTTGGAAAAAAAAATTTTTTTTTAGTTACTTTGGAAAAAAAAATATTTTTTTAGTTACTTTGGAAAAAAAAAATTTTTTTTAGTTACTTTGGAAAAAAAAATATTTTTTTAGTTACTTTGGAAAAAAAAATATTTTTTTAGTTACTTTGGAAAAAAAAAATGTTTTAGTTACTTTGGAAAAAAAAAATATTTTTTTAGTTTCTTTGGAAAAAAATTTTTTTTTTAGTTACTTTGGAAAAAAATTTTTTTTTTTAATTACTTTGGAAAAAAAATATTTTTTTAGTTACTTTGGAAAAAA
This sequence comes from Melanostigma gelatinosum, assembly GCF_949748355.1. Taxonomy (NCBI): domain Eukaryota; kingdom Metazoa; phylum Chordata; class Actinopteri; order Perciformes; family Zoarcidae; genus Melanostigma; species Melanostigma gelatinosum. Next base: position 56,086 of record NW_027635126.1, on the reverse strand, counting down.
AAAATTTTTTAGTTACTTTGGAAAAAAAAAAATTTTTTTAGTTACTTTGGAAAAAAAAATAATGTTTTAGTTACTTTGGAAAAAAAAAATTTTTTTTAGTTACTTTGGAAAAAAAAATATTTTTTTAGTTACTTTGGAAAAAAAAAATTTTTTTTAGTTACTTTGGAAAAAAAATATTTTTTTTAGTTACTTTGGAAAAAATAATATTTTTTTAGTTTCTTTGGAAAAAAAAAATTTTTTTTAGTTACTTTGGAAAAAAAAATATTTTTTTAGTTACTTTGGAAAAAAAAAATGTTTTAGTTACTTTGGAAAAAAAATATATTTTTTTAGTTTCTTTGGAAAAAAAAAAAAATTTTTAGTTACTTTGGAAAAAAAATATTTTTTTAGTTTCTTTGGAAAAAAAAATATTTTTTTAGTTACTTTGGAAAAAAAAATATTTTTTTAGTTACTTTGGAAAAAAAAATATTTTTTTAGTTACTTTGGAAAAAAAAATATTTTTTTAGTTACTTTGGGAAAAAAAATATTTTTTTAATTACTTTGGAAAAAAAATATTTTTTTAGTTACTTTGGAAAAAAAAAAATTTTTTTAGTTACTTTGGAAAAAAAAAATTTTTTTAGTTACTTTGGAAAAAAAAATTTTTTTTTAGTTACTTTGGAAAAAAAAATATTTTTTTAGTTACTTTGGAAAAAAAAATATTTTTTTAGTTACTTTGGAAAAAAAAAAAAAATTTTTAGTTACTTTGGAAAAAAAAAATTTTTTTTAGTTACTTTGGAAAAAAAAATATTTTTTTAGTTTCTTTGGAAAAAAAAATATTTTTTTAGTTTCTTTGGAAAAAAAATTATTTTTTTAGTTACTTTGGAAAAAAATTTTTTTTTTAGTTACTTTGGAAAAAAAATATATTTTTTTAGTTACTTTGGAAAAAAAAATATTTTTTTAGTTACTTTGGAAAAAAAAATATTTTTTTAGTTACTTTGGAAAAAAATATATTTTTTTAGTTACTTTGGAAAAAATATATTTTTTTAGTTACTTTGGAAAAAAAATATTTTTTTAGTTACTTTGGAAAAAAAATATTTTTTTAGTTACTTTGGAAAAAAAAATATTTTTTTAGTTACTTTGGAAAAAAAAATATTTTTTTAGTTACTTTGGAAAAAAAAATATTTTTTTAGTTACTTTGGAAAAAAAATATATTTTTTAGTTACTTTGGAAAAAAAATATTTTTTTAGTTACTTTGGGAAAAAAAATATTTTTTTAGTTACTTTGGGAAAAAAAATATTTTTTTAGTTACTTTGGGAAAAAAAATATTTTTTTAGTTACTTTGGAAAAAAAATTTTTTTTTAGTTACTTTGGAAAAAAGAATATTTTTTTAGTTACTTTGGAAAAAAAAATATTTTTTTAGTTTCTTTGGAAAAAAATATATATTTTTTAGTTACTTTGGAAAAAAAAATATTTTTTTAGTTACTTTGGAAAAAAGAATATTTTTTTAGTTACTTTGGAAAAAAAATATTTTTTTAGTTACTTTGGAAAAAAAAATATTTTTTTAGTTACTTTGGAAAAAAAAATATTTTTTTAGTTACTTTGGAAAAAAAAATTTTTTTTAGTTACTTTGGAAAAAAAAAAAATTTTTTAGTTTCTTTGGAAAAAAAAAAAATTTTTTAGTTACTTTGGAAAAAAAAATTTTTTTTTAGTTACTTTGGAAAAAAAATATTTTTTTAGTTACTTTGGAAAAAAAAATATTTTTTTAGTTACTTTGGAAAAAAAATATTTTTTTAGTTACTTTGGAAAAAAAAATATTTTTTTAGTTACTTTGGGAAAAAAAAATTTTTTTTAGTTACTTTGGAAAAAAAATATTTTTTTAGTTACTTTGGAAAAAAAAAAAAAATTTTAGTTACTTTGGAAAAAAAAAATTTTTTTTAGTTACTTTGGAAAAAAAAAAAAAAAAATTTTAGTTACTTTGGAAAAAAAAAATTTTTTTTAGTTACTTTGGAAAAAAAAATATTTTTTTAGTTTCTTTGGAAAAAAAAAAAATTTTTAGTTACTTTGGAAAAAAAAATATTTTTTTAGTTTCTTTGGAAAAAAAAATATTTTTTTAGTTACTTTGGAAAAAAAAATATTTTTTTAGTTACTTTGGAAAAAAAAAAATTTTTTTAGTTACTTTGGAAAAAAAAATATTTTTTTAGTTACTTTGGAAAAAAAATATTTTTTTAGTTACTTTGGGAAAAAAAATATTTTTTTAGTTACTTTGGAAAAAAAATTATTTTTTTAGTTACTTTGGAAAAAAAATATTTTTTTAGTTACTTTGGAAAAAAAAATATTTTTTTAGTTACTTTGGAAAAAAATATATCTTTTTAGTTACTTTGGAAAAAAAAATATTTTTTTAGTTACTTTGGAAAAAAAAAAAATTTTTTAGTTACTTTGGAAAAAATAATAATTTTTTAGTTACTTTGGAAAAAAAATTTTTTTTTTAATTACTTTGGAAAAAAAATATTTTTTTAGTTACTTTGGAAAAAAAAAAATTTTTTTAGTTACTTTGGAAAAAAAAAATTTTTTTTAGTTACTTTGGAAAAAAAAATATTTTTTTAGTTACTTTGGAAAAAAAAATATTTTTTTAGTTACTTTGGAAAAAAAAATATTTTTTTAGTTACTTTGGAAAAAAAAATATTTTTTTAGTTACTTTGGAAAAAAAAAAATGTTTTAGTTACTTTGGAAAAAAAAAATATTTTTTTAGTTTCTTTGGAAAAAAAATTTTTTTTTAGTTACTTTGGAAAAAAAAATATTTTTTTAGTTTCTTTGGAAAAAAAAATATTTTTTTAGTTACTTTGGAAAAAAATATATTTTTTTAGTTACTTTGGAAAAAAAAATATTTTTTTAGTTACTTTGGAAAAAAAAATATTTTTTTAGTTACTTTGGAAAAAAAAATATTTTTTTAGTTACTTTGGAAAAAAAAATATTTTTTTAGTTACTTTGGGAAAAAAAATATTTTTTTAATTACTTTGGAAAAAAAATATTTTTTTAGTTACTTTGGAAAAAAAAAAATTTTTTTAGTTACTTTGGAAAAAAAAAATTTTTTTAGTTACTTTGGAAAAAAAAATTTTTTTTTAGTTACTTTGGAAAAAAAAATATTTTTTTAGTTACTTTGGAAAAAAAAATATTTTTTTAGTTACTTTGGAAAAAAAAAAAAAATTTTTAGTTACTTTGGAAAAAAAAAATTTTTTTTAGTTACTTTGGAAAAAAAAATATTTTTTTAGTTTCTTTGGAAAAAAAAATATTTTTTTAGTTTCTTTGGAAAAAAAATTATTTTTTTAGTTACTTTGGAAAAAAAATTTTTTTTTTAGTTACTTTGGAAAAAAAATATATTTTTTTAGTTACTTTGGAAAAAAAAATATTTTTTTAGTTACTTTGGAAAAAAAAATATTTTTTTAGTTACTTTGGAAAAAAATATATTTTTTTAGTTACTTTGGAAAAAATATATTTTTTTAGTTACTTTGGAAAAAAAATATTTTTTTAGTTACTTTGGAAAAAAAATATTTTTTTAGTTACTTTGGAAAAAAAAATATTTTTTTAGTTACTTTGGAAAAAAAAATATTTTTTTAGTTACTTTGGAAAAAAAAATATTTTTTTAGTTACTTTGGAAAAAAAATATATTTTTTAGTTACTTTGGAAAAAAAATATTTTTTTAGTTACTTTGGGAAAAAAAATATTTTTTTAGTTACTTTGGGAAAAAAAATATTTTTTTAGTTACTTTGGGAAAAAAAATATTTTTTTAGTTACTTTGGAAAAAAAAATTTTTTTTAGTTACTTTGGAAAAAAGAATATTTTTTTAGTTACTTTGGAAAAAAAAATATTTTTTTAGTTTCTTTGGAAAAAAATATATATTTTTTAGTTACTTTGGAAAAAAAAATATTTTTTTAGTTACTTTGGAAAAAAGAATATTTTTTTAGTTACTTTGGAAAAAAAATATTTTTTTAGTTACTTTGGAAAAAAAAATATTTTTTTAGTTACTTTGGAAAAAAAAATATTTTTTTAGTTACTTTGGAAAAAAAAATTTTTTTTAGTTACTTTGGAAAAAAAAAAAATTTTTTAGTTTCTTTGGAAAAAAAAAAAATTTTTTAGTTACTTTGGAAAAAAAAATTTTTTTTTAGTTACTTTGGAAAAAAAATATTTTTTTAGTTACTTTGGAAAAAAAAATATTTTTTTAGTTACTTTGGAAAAAAAATATTTTTTTAGTTACTTTGGAAAAAAAAATATTTTTTTAGTTACTTTGGGAAAAAAAAATTTTTTTTAGTTACTTTGGAAAAAAAATATTTTTTTAGTTACTTTGGAAAAAAAAAAAAATTTTAGTTACTTTGGAAAAAAAAAATTTTTTTTAGTTACTTTGGAAAAAAAAAAAAAAAAATTTTAGTTACTTTGGAAAAAAAAAATTTTTTTTAGTTACTTTGGAAAAAAAAATATTTTTTTAGTTTCTTTGGAAAAAAAAAAAAATTTTTAGTTACTTTGGAAAAAAAAATATTTTTTTAGTTTCTTTGGAAAAAAAAATATTTTTTTAGTTACTTTGGAAAAAAAAATATTTTTTTAGTTACTTTGGAAAAAAAAAAATTTTTTTAGTTACTTTGGAAAAAAAAATATTTTTTTAGTTACTTTGGAAAAAAAATATTTTTTTAGTTACTTTGGGAAAAAAAATATTTTTTTAGTTACTTTGGAAAAAAAATTATTTTTTTAGTTACTTTGGAAAAAAAATATTTTTTTAGTTACTTTGGAAAAAAAAATATTTTTTTAGTTACTTTGGAAAAAAATATATCTTTTTAGTTACTTTGGAAAAAAAAATATTTTTTTAGTTACTTTGGAAAAAAAAAAAATTTTTTAGTTACTTTGGAAAAAATAATAATTTTTTAGTTACTTTGGAAAAAAAATTTTTTTTTTAATTACTTTGGAAAAAAAATATTTTTTTAGTTACTTTGGAAAAAAAAAAATTTTTTTAGTTACTTTGGAAAAAAAAAATTTTTTTTAGTTACTTTGGAAAAAAAAATATTTTTTTAGTTACTTTGGAAAAAAAAATATTTTTTTAGTTACTTTGGAAAAAAAAATATTTTTTTAGTTACTTTGGAAAAAAAAATATTTTTTTAGTTACTTTGGAAAAAAAAAAATGTTTTAGTTACTTTGGAAAAAAAAAATATTTTTTTAGTTTCTTTGGAAAAAAAATTTTTTTTTAGTTACTTTGGAAAAAAAAATATTTTTTTAGTTTCTTTGGAAAAAAAAATATTTTTTTAGTTACTTTGGAAAAAAATATATTTTTTTAGTTACTTTGGAAAAAAAAATATTTTTTTAGTTACTTTGGAAAAAAAAATATTTTTTTAGTTACTTTGGAAAAAAAAAATTTTTTTAGTTACTTTGGAAAAAAAAAAATTTTTTTAGTTACTTTGGAAAAAAAAAAATTTTTTTAGTTACTTTGGAAAAAAATATATTTTTTTAGTTACTTTGGAAAAAAAAATATTTTTTTAGTTACTTTGGAAAAAAAAATATTTTTTTAGTTACTTTGGAAAAAAAAAATGTTTTAGTTACTTTGGAAAAAAAAAATATTTTTTTAGTTTCTTTGGAAAAAAATTTTTTTTTTAGTTACTTTGGAAAAAAAAATATTTTTTTAGTTACTTTGGAAAAAAAAATATTTTTTTAGTTTGGAAAAAAAATATTTTTTTAGTTACTTTGGGAAAAAAAATATTTTTTTAGTTACTTTGGAAAAAAAATTATTTTTTTAGTTACTTTGGAAAAAAAATATTTTTTTAGTTACTTTGGAAAAAAAAATATTTTTTTAGTTACTTTGGAAAAAAATATATCTTTTTAGTTACTTTGGAAAAAAAAAAATTTTTTTAGTTACTTTGGAAAAAAAAAAAAATTTTTAGTTACTTTGGAAAAAATAATAATTTTTTAGTTACTTTGGAAAATTTTTTTTTTTTTTAATTACTTTGGAAAAAAAATATTTTTTTAGTTACTTTGGAAAAAAAAAATTTTTTTTAGTTACTTTGGAAAAAAAAAATTTTTTTTAGTTACTTTGGAAAAAAAAATATTTTTTTAGTTACTTTGGAAAAAAAAATATTTTTTTAGTTACTTTGGAAAAAAAAATATTTTTTTAGTTACTTTGGAAAAAAAAATATTTTTTTAGTTACTTTGGAAAAAAAAAATGTTTTAGTTACTTTGGAAAAAAAAAATATTTTTTTAGTTTCTTTGGAAAAAAAATTTTTTTTTAGTTACTTTGGAAAAAAAAATATTTTTTTAGTTTCTTTGGAAAAAAAAATATTTTTTTAGTTACTTTGGAAAAAAATATATTTTTTTAGTTACTTTGGAAAAAAAAATATTTTTTTAGTTACTTTGGAAAAAAAAATTTTTTTTAGTTACTTTGGAAAAAAAAAAATTTTTTTAGTTACTTTGGAAAAAAAAAAATTTTTTTAGTTACTTTGGAAAAAAAAATATTTTTTTAGTTACTTTGGAAAAAAAAATATTTTTTTAGTTACTTTGGAAAAAAAAATATTTTTTTAGTTACTTTGGAAAAAAAAATATTTTTTTAGTTACTTTGGAAAAAAAAAATGTTTTAGTTACTTTGGAAAAAAAAAATATTTTTTTAGTTTCTTTGGAAAAAATTTTTTTTTTTAGTTACTTTGGAAAAAAAAATATTTTTTTAGTTTCTTTGGAAAAAAAAATATTTTTTTAGTTACTTTGGAAAAAAAAATATTTTTTTAGTTACTTTGGAAAAAAAAATATTTTTTTAGTTACTTTGGAAAAAAAAAATTTTTTTAGTTACTTTGGAAAAAAAAAAAAATTTTTAGTTACTTTGGAAAAAAAAAAATTTTTTTAGTTACTTTGGAAAAAAAAATATTTTTTTAGTTACTTTGGAAAAAAAAATATTTTTTTAGTTACTTTGGAAAAAAAAATATTTTTTTAGTTACTTTGGAAAAAAAAATGTTTTAGTTACTTTGGAAAAAAAAAATATTTTTTTAGTTTCTTTGGAAAAAATTTTTTTTTTTAGTTACTTTGGAAAAAAAAATATTTTTTTAGTTACTTTGGAAAAAAAAATATTTTTTTAGTTTGGAAAAAAAATATTTTTTTAGTTACTTTGGGAAAAAAAATATTTTTTTAGTTACTTTGGAAAAAAAATTATTTTTTTAGTTACTTTGGAAAAAAAATATTTTTTTAGTTACTTTGGAAAAAAAAATATTTTTTTAGTTACTTTGGAAAAAAATATATCTTTTTAGTTACTTTGGAAAAAAAAATATTTTTTTAGTTACTTTGGAAAAAAAAAAAAATTTTTAGTTACTTTGGAAAAAATAATAATTTTTTAGTTACTTTGGAAATTTTTTTTTTTTTTAATTACTTTGGAAAAAAAATATTTTTTTAGTTACTTTGGAAAAAAAAAATTTTTTTTAGTTACTTTGGAAAAAAAAAATTTTTTTTAGTTACTTTGGAAAAAAAAATATTTTTTTAGTTACTTTGGAAAAAAAAATATTTTTTTAGTTACTTTGGAAAAAAAAATATTTTTTTAGTTACTTTGGAAAAAAAAATATTTTTTTAGTTACTTTGGAAAAAAAAAATGTTTTAGTTACTTTGGAAAAAAAAAATATTTTTTTAGTTTCTTTGGAAAAAAAATTTTTTTTTAGTTACTTTGGAAAAAAAAATATTTTTTTAGTTTCTTTGGAAAAAAAAATATTTTTTTAGTTACTTTGGAAAAAAATATATTTTTTTAGTTACTTTGGAAAAAAAAATATTTTTTTAGTTACTTTGGAAAAAAAATATTTTTTTAGTTACTTTGGAAAAAAAAAATTTTTTTTAGTTACTTTGGAAAAAAAAAATTTTTTTTAGTTACTTTGGAAAAAAAAATATTTTTTTAGTTACTTTGGAAAAAAAAATATTTTTTTAGTTACTTTGGAAAAAAAAATATTTTTTTAGTTACTTTGGAAAAAAAAATATTTTTTTAGTTACTTTGGAAAAAAAAAATGTTTTAGTTACTTTGGAAAAAAAAAATATTTTTTTAGTTTCTTTGGAAAATTTTTTTTTTTTTAGTTACTTTGGAAAAAAAAATATTTTTTTAGTTTCTTTGGAAAAAAAAATATTTTTTTAGTTACTTTGGAAAAAAATATATTTTTTTAGTTACTTTGGAAAAAAAAATATTTTTTTAGTTACTTTGGAAAAAAAATATTTTTTTAGTTACTTTGGAAAAAAAAATATTTTTTTAATTACTTTGGAAAAAAAATATTTTTTTAGTTACTTTGGAAAAAAAAAATTTTTTTTAGTTACTTTGGAAAAAAAAATATTTTTTTAGTTACTTTGGAAAAAAAAATATTTTTTTAGTTACTTTGGAAAAAAAATATTTTTTTAGTTACTTTGGAAAAAAAAATATTTTTTTAGTTACTTTGGAAAAAAAATAATTTTTTAGTTACTTTGGAAAAAAAAAAAATTTTTTAGTTACTTTGGAAAAAAAATTTTTTTAGTTACTTTGGAAAAAAAAAATATTTTTTAGTTACTTTGGAAAAAAAAATATTTTTTTAGTTTCTTTGGAAAAAAAAATATTTTTTTAGTTACTTTGGAAAAAAAAATATTTTTTTAGTTACTTTGGAAAAAAAAATATTTTTTTAGTTTCTTTGGAAAAAAAAATATTTTTTTAGTTACTTTGGAAAAAAAAAATTTTTTTTAGTTACTTTGGGAAAAAAAATATTTTTTTAGTTACTTTGGAAAAAAATATATTTTTTTAGTTACTTTGGAAAAAAAAATATTTTTTTAGTTACTTTGGAAAAAAAATTATTTTTTTAGTTACTTTGGAAAAAAAATTATTTTTTAGTTACTTTGGAAAAAAAAATATTTTTTTAATTACTTTGGAAAAAAAATATTTTTTTAGTTACTTTGGAAAAAAAAATATTTTTTTAGTTACTTTGGAAAAAAAAATATTTTTTTAGTTACTTTGGAAAAAAAATATTTTTTTAGTTACTTTGGAAAAAAAAATATTTTTTTAGTTACTTTGGAAAAAAAAAAATTTTTTAGTTACTTTGGAAAAAAAAAATTTGTTTAGTTACTTTGGAAAAAAAAATTTTTTTTTAGTTTCTTTGGAAAAAAAATTATTTTTTTAGTTACTTTGGAAAAAAAATATTTTTTTAGTTACTTTGGAAAAAAAAATATTTTTTTAGTTACTTTGGAAAAAAATATATCTTTGTAGTTACTTTGGAAAAAAAAATATTTTTTTAGTTACTTTGGAAAAAAAAAAAATTTTTTAGTTACTTTGGAAAAAATAATAATTTTTTAGTTACTTTGGAAAAAAAATATATTTTTTAATTACTTTGGAAAAAAAATATTTTTTTAGTTACTTTGGAAAAAAAAATATTTTTTTAGTTACTTTGGAAAAAAAAAAATTTTTTTTAGTTACTTTGGAAAAAAAAATATTTTTTTAGTTACTTTGCAAAAAAAAATATTTTTTTAGTTACTTTGGAAAAAAAAATATTTTTTTAGTTACTTTGGAAAAAAAAAATGTTTTAGTTACTTTGGAAAAAAAAAATATTTTTTTAGTTTCTTTGGAAAAATTTTTTTTTTTTAGTTACTTTGGAAAAAAAAATATTTTTTTAGTTTCTTTGGAAAAAAAAATATTTTTTTAGTTACTTTGGAAAAAAATATATTTTTTTAGTTACTTTGGAAAAAAAAATATTTTTTTAGTTACTTTGGAAAAAAAAATATTTTTTTAGTTACTTTGGAAAAAAAATATTTTTTTAGTTACTTTGGAAAAAAAAAAAATTTTTTAGTTACTTTGGAAAAAAAATTTTTTTTTTAGTTACTTTGGAAAAAAAAATATTTTTTTAGTTACTTTGGAAAAAAAAATATTTTTTTAGTTACTTTGGAAAAAAAAATATTTTTTTAGTTACTTTGGAAAAAAAAATATTTTTTTAGTTACTTTGGAAAAAAAAAATGTTTTAGTTACTTTGGAAAAAAAAAATATTTTTTTAGTTTCTTTGGGAAAAAAAATTTTTTTTAGTTACTTTGGAAAAAAAAATATTTTTTTAGTTTCTTTGGAAAAAAAAATATTTTTTTAGTTACTTTGGAAAAAAATATATTTTTTTAGTTACTTTGGAAAAAAAAATATTTTTTTAGTTACTTTGGAAAAAAAAATATTTTTTTAGTTACTTTGGAAAAAAAAATATTTTTTTAATTACTTTGGAAAAAAAATATTTTTTTAGTTACTTTGGAAAAAAAAATTTTTTTTTAGTTACTTTGGAAAAAAAAATATTTTTTTAGTTACTTTGGAAAAAAAAATATTTTTTTAGTTACTTTGGAAAAAAAAATATTTTTTTAGTTACTTTGGAAAAAAAAATATTTTTTTAGTTACTTTGGAAAAAAAATAATTTTTTAGTTACTTTGGAAAAAAAAAAATTTTTTTAGTTACTTTGGAAAAAAAATTTTTTTTTTAGTTTCTTTGGAAAAAAAAAATATTTTTTAGTTACTTTGGAAAAAAAAATATTTTTTTAGTTTCTTTGGAAAAAAAAATATTTTTTTAGTTACTTTGGAAAAAAAAATATTTTTTTAGTTACTTTGGAAAAAAAAATATTTTTTTAGTTTCTTTGGAAAAAAAAATATTTTTTTAGTTACTTTGGAAAAAAAAAAAATTTTTTAGTTACTTTGGGAAAAAAAATATTTTTTTAGTTACTTTGGAAAAAAAAATATTTTTTTAGTTACTTTGGAAAAAAAAATATTTTTTTAGTTACTTTGGAAAAAAAATTATTTTTTTAGTTACTTTGGAAAAAAAATTATTTTTTAGTTACTTTGGAAAAAAAAATATTTTTTTAATTACTTTGGAAAAAAAATATTTTTTTAGTTACTTTGGAAAAAAAAATATTTTTTTAGTTACTTTGGAAAAAAAAATATTTTTTTAGTTACTTTGGAAAAAAAATATTTTTTTAGTTACTTTGGAAAAAAAAATATTTTTTTAGTTACTTTGGAAAAAAAAAAAAATTTTTAGTTACTTTGGAAAAAAAAAATTTGTTTAGTTACTTTGGAAAAAAAAAATTTTTTTTAGTTTCTTTGGAAAAAAAAAAATTTTTTAGTTACTTTGGAAAAAAATTTTTTTTTAGTTTCTTTGGAAAATTTTTTTTTTTTTTAATTACTTTGGAAAAAAAATATTTTTTTAGTTACTTTGGAAAAAAAAAAATTTTTTTAGTTACTTTGGAAAAAAAAAATTTTTTTTAGTTACTTTGGAAAAAAAAATAATGTTTTAGTTACTTTGGAAAAAAAAATTTTTTTTTAGTTACTTTGGAAAAAAAAATATTTTTTTAGTTACTTTGGAAAAAAAAAATTTTTTTAGTTACTTTGGAAAAAAAATAATTTTTTTAGTTACTTTGGAAAAAATAATATTTTTTTAGTTTCTTTGGAAAAAAAAAATTTTTTTAGTTACTTTGGAAAAAAAAATATTTTTTTAGTTACTTTGGAAAAAAAAAATGTTTTAGTTACTTTGGAAAAAAAAAATATTTTTTTAGTTTCTTTGGAAAAATTTTTTTTTTTTAGTTACTTTGGAAAAAAAAATATTTTTTTAGTTTCTTTGGAAAAAAAAATATTTTTTTAGTTACTTTGGAAAAAAATATATTTTTTTAGTTACTTTGGAAAAAAAAATATTTTTTTAGTTACTTTGGAAAAAAAAATATTTTTTTAGTTACTTTGGAAAAAAAAATATTTTTTTAATTACTTTGGAAAAAAAATATTTTTTTAGTTACTTTGGAAAAAAAAATATTTTTTTAGTTACTTTGGAAAAAAAAATATTTTTTTAGTTACTTTGGAAAAAAAATATTTTTTTAGTTACTTTGGAAAAAAAAATATTTTTTTAGTTACTTTGGAAAAAAAAAAAAATTTTTAGTTACTTTGGAAAAAAAAAATTTGTTTAGTTACTTTGGAAAAAAAAAATTTTTTTTAGTTTCTTTGGAAAAAAAAAAATTTTTTAGTTACTTTGGAAAAAAAAATTTTTTTAGTTTCTTTGGAAAATTTTTTTTTTTTTTAATTACTTTGGAAAAAAAATATTTTTTTAGTTACTTTGGAAAAAAAAAAATTTTTTTAGTTACTTTGGAAAAAAAAAATTTTTTTTAGTTACTTTGGAAAAAAAAATAATGTTTTAGTTACTTTGGAAAAAAAAATTTTTTTTAGTTACTTTGGAAAAAAAAATATTTTTTTAGTTACTTTGGAAAAAAAAAATTTTTTTAGTTACTTTGGAAAAAAAATAATTTTTTTAGTTACTTTGGAAAAAATAATATTTTTTTAGTTTCTTTGGAAAAAAAAAATTTTTTTAGTTACTTTGGAAAAAAAAATATTTTTTTAGTTACTTTGGAAAAAAAAAATGTTTTAGTTACTTTGGAAAAAAAAAATATTTTTTTAGTTTCTTTGGAAAAAATTTTTTTTTTTAGTTACTTTGGAAAAAAAAATATTTTTTTAGTTTCTTTGGAAAAAAAAATATTTTTTTAGTTACTTTGGAAAAAAATATATTTTTTTAGTTACTTTGGAAAAAAAAATATTTTTTTAGTTACTTTGGAAAAAAAAATATTTTTTTAGTTACTTTGGAAAAAAAAATATTTTTTTAATTACTTTGGAAAAAAAATATTTTTTTAGTTACTTTGGAAAAAAAAAATTTTTTTAGTTACTTTGGAAAAAAAAATATTTTTTTAGTTACTTTGGAAAAAAAAATATTTTTTTAGTTACTTTGGAAAAAAAAATATTTTTTTAGTTACTTTGGAAAAAAAAATATTTTTTTAGTTACTTTGGAAAAAAAATAATTTTTTAGTTACTTTGGAAAAAAAAAATTTTTTTTAGTTACTTTGGAAAAAAAAAATTTTTTTTAGTTTCTTTGGAAAAAAAAAAATTTTTTAGTTACTTTGGAAAAAAAAATATTTTTTTAGTTTCTTTGGAAAAAAAAATATTTTTTTAGTTACTTTGGAAAAAAAAATATTTTTTTAGTTACTTTGGAAAAAAAAATATTTTTTTAGTTTCTTTGGAAAAAAAAATATTTTTTTAGTTACTTTGGAAAAAAAAAAATTTTTTTAGTTACTTTGGGAAAAAAAATATTTTTTTAGTTACTTTGGAAAAAAAAATATTTTTTTAGTTACTTTGGAAAAAAAAATATTTTTTTAGTTACTTTGGAAAAAAAATTATTTTTTTAGTTACTTTGGAAAAAAAATTATTTTTTAGTTACTTTGGAAAAAAAAATATTTTTTTAATTACTTTGGAAAAAAAATATTTTTTTAGTTACTTTGGAAAAAAAAATATTTTTTTAGTTACTTTGGAAAAAAAAATATTTTTTTAGTTACTTTGGAAAAAAAATATTTTTTTAGTTACTTTGGAAAAAAAAATATTTTTTTAGTTACTTTGGAAAAAAAAAAAAATTTTTAGTTACTTTGGAAAAAAAAAATTTGTTTAGTTACTTTGGAAAAAAAAATTTTTTTTTAGTTTCTTTGGAAAAAAAAAAATTTTTTAGTTACTTTGGAAAAAAAAATTTTTTTTAGTTTCTTTGGAAAATTTTTTTTTTTTTTAATTACTTTGGAAAAAAAATATTTTTTTAGTTACTTTGGAAAAAAAAAAAATTTTTTAGTTACTTTGGAAAAAAAAAATTTTTTTTAGTTACTTTGGAAAAAAAAATAATGTTTTAGTTACTTTGGAAAAAAAAAAATTTTTTTAGTTACTTTGGAAAAAAAAATATTTTTTTAGTTACTTTGGAAAAAAAAAATTTTTTTTAGTTACTTTGGAAAAAAATAATTTTTTTAGTTACTTTGGAAAAAATAATATTTTTTTAGTTTCTTTGGAAAAAAAAAATTTTTTTTAGTTACTTTGGAAAAAAAAATATTTTTTTAGTTACTTTGGAAAAAAAAAATTTTTTTTAGTTTCTTTGGAAAAAAAAAATTTTTTTAGTTACTTTGGAAAAAAAAATATTTTTTTAGTTTCTTTGGAAAAAAAAATATTTTTTTAGTTACTTTGGAAAAAAAAATATTTTTTTAGTTACTTTGGAAAAAAAAATATTTTTTTAGTTTCTTTGGAAAAAAAAATATTTTTTTAGTTACTTTGGAAAAAAAAAAATTTTTTTAGTTACTTTGGGAAAAAAAATATTTTTTTAGTTACTTTGGAAAAAAAAATATTTTTTTAGTTACTTTGGAAAAAAAAATATTTTTTTAGTTACTTTGGAAAAAAAATTATTTTTTTAGTTACTTTGGAAAAAAAATTATTTTTTAGTTACTTTGGAAAAAAAAATATTTTTTTAATTACTTTGGAAAAAAAATATTTTTTTAGTTACTTTGGAAAAAAAAATATTTTTTTAGTTACTTTGGAAAAAAAAATATTTTTTTAGTTACTTTGGAAAAAAAATATTTTTTTAGTTACTTTGGAAAAAAAAATATTTTTTTAGTTACTTTGGAAAAAAAAAAAAATTTTTAGTTACTTTGGAAAAAAAAAATTTGTTTAGTTACTTTGGAAAAAAAAATTTTTTTTTAGTTTCTTTGGAAAAAAAAAAATTTTTTAGTTACTTTGGAAAAAAAAATTTTTTTTAGTTTCTTTGGAAAATTTTTTTTTTTTTTAATTACTTTGGAAAAAAAATATTTTTTTAGTTACTTTGGAAAAAAAAAAAATTTTTTAGTTACTTTGGAAAAAAAAAATTTTTTTTAGTTACTTTGGAAAAAAAAATAATGTTTTAGTTACTTTGGAAAAAAAATAATTTTTTTAGTTACTTTGGAAAAAATAATATTTTTTTAGTTTCTTTGGAAAAAAAAAATTTTTTTTAGTTACTTTGGAAAAAAAAATATTTTTTTAGTTACTTTGGAAAAAAAAATGTTTTAGTTACTTTGGAAAAAAAATATATTTTTTTAGTTTCTTTGGAAAAAAAAAAAATTTTTTTAGTTTCTTTGGAAAAAATTTTTTTTTTTAGTTACTTTGGAAAAAAAAATATTTTTTTAGTTTCTTTGGAAAAAAAAATATTTTTTTAGTTACTTTGGAAAAAAATATATTTTTTTAGTTACTTTGGAAAAAAAAATATTTTTTTAGTTACTTTGGAAAAAAAAATATTTTTTTAGTTACTTTGGAAAAAAAAATATTTTTTTAATTACTTTGGAAAAAAAATATTTTTTTAGTTACTTTGGAAAAAAAAAAATTTTTTTAGTTACTTTGGAAAAAAAAATATTTTTTTAGTTACTTTGGGAAAAAAAATATTTTTTTAGTTACTTTGGAAAAAAAAATATTTTTTTAGTTACTTTGGAAAAAAAAATATTTTTTTAGTTACTTTGGAAAAAAAATAATTTTTTAGTTACTTTGGAAAAAAAAAAAATTTTTTAGTTACTTTGGAAAAAAAATTTTTTTTTTAGTTTCTTTGGAAAAAAAAAAATTTTTTAGTTACTTTGGAAAAAAAAATATTTTTTTAGTTTCTTTGGAAAAAAAAATATTTTTTTAGTTACTTTGGAAAAAAAAATATTTTTTTAGTTACTTTGGAAAAAAAAATATTTTTTTAGTTTCTTTGGAAAAAAAAATATTTTTTTAGTTACTTTGGAAAAAAAAAAATTTTTTTAGTTACTTTGGGAAAAAAAATATTTTTTTAGTTACTTTGGAAAAAAAAATATTTTTTTAGTTACTTTGGAAAAAAAAATATTTTTTTAGTTACTTTGGAAAAAAAATTATTTTTTTAGTTACTTTGGAAAAAAAATTATTTTTTAGTTACTTTGGAAAAAAAAATATTTTTTTAATTACTTTGGAAAAAAAATATTTTTTTAGTTACTTTGGAAAAAAAAATATTTTTTTAGTTACTTTGGAAAAAAAAATATTTTTTTAGTTACTTTGGAAAAAAAATATTTTTTTAGTTACTTTGGAAAAAAAAATATTTTTTTAGTTACTTTGGAAAAAAAAAAATTTTTTTAGTTACTTTGGAAAAAAAAAATTTGTTTAGTTACTTTGGAAAAAAAAATTTTTTTTTAGTTTCTTTGGAAAAAAAAAAATTTTTTAGTTACTTTGGAAAAAAAATTTTTTTTTAGTTTCTTTGGAAATTTTTTTTTTTTTTTAATTACTTTGGAAAAAAAATATTTTTTTAGTTACTTTGGAAAAAAAAAAAAAATTTTAGTTACTTTGGAAAAAAAAAATTTTTTTTAGTTACTTTGGGAAAAAAAATAATGTTTTAGTTACTTTGGAAAAAAAAAATTTTTTTTAGTTACTTTGGAAAAAAAAATATTTTTTTAGTTACTTTGGAAAAAAAAAATTTTTTTTAGTTACTTTGGAAAAAAAATAATTTTTTTAGTTACTTTGGAAAAAATAATATTTTTTTAGTTTCTTTGGAAAAAAAAAATTTTTTTTAGTTACTTTGGAAAAAAATATATTTTTTTAGTTACTTTGGAAAAAAAAAATGTTTTAGTTACTTTGGAAAAAAAATATATTTTTTTAGTTTCTTTGGAAAAAAAAAAAATTTTTTAGTTACTTTGGAAAAAAAATATTTTTTTAGTTTCTTTGGAAAAAAAAATATTTTTTTAGTTACTTTGGAAAAAAAAATATTTTTTTAGTTACTTTGGAAAAAAAAATATTTTTTTAGTTACTTTGGAAAAAAAAATATTTTTTTAGTTACTTTGGGAAAAAAAATATTTTTTTAATTACTTTGGAAAAAAAATATTTTTTTAGTTACTTTGGAAAAAAAAAATTTTTTTTAGTTACTTTGGAAAAAAAAAATTTTTTTAGTTACTTTGGAAAAAAAAAATTTTTTTTAGTTACTTTGGAAAAAAAAATATTTTTTTAGTTACTTTGGAAAAAAAAATATTTTTTTAGTTACTTTGGAAAAAAAAAAAAAATTTTTAGTTACTTTGGAAAAAAAAATTTTTTTTAGTTTCTTTGGAAAAAAAAAATTTTTTTAGTTTCTTTGGAAAAAAAATTATTTTTTTAGTTACTTTGGAAAAAAAAAAATTTTTTTAGTTACTTTGGAAAAAAAATATATTTTTTTAGTTACTTTGGAAAAAAAAATATTTTTTTAGTTACTTTGGAAAAAAAAATATTTTTTTAGTTACTTTGGAAAAAAATATATTTTTTTAGTTACTTTGGAAAAAATATATTTTTTTAGTTACTTTGGAAAAAAAATATTTTTTTAGTTACTTTGGAAAAAAAATATTTTTTTAGTTACTTTGGAAAAAAAAATATTTTTTTAGTTACTTTGGAAAAAAAAATATTTTTTTAGTTACTTTGGAAAAAAAAATATTTTTTTAGTTACTTTGGAAAAAAAATATATTTTTTAGTTACTTTGGAAAAAAAATATTTTTTTAGTTACTTTGGAAAAAAAAATATTTTTTTAGTTACTTTGGGAAAAAAAATATTTTTTTAGTTACTTTGGGAAAAAAAATATTTTTTTAGTTACTTTGGAAAAAAAAATTTTTTTTAGTTACTTTGGAAAAAAGAATATTTTTTTAGTTACTTTGGAAAAAAAAATATTTTTTTAGTTTCTTTGGAAAAAAATATATTTTTTTAGTTACTTTGGAAAAAAAAATATTTTTTTAGTTACTTTGGAAAAAAGAATATTTTTTTAGTTACTTTGGAAAAAAAATATTTTTTTAGTTACTTTGGAAAAAAAAATATTTTTTTAGTTACTTTGGAAAAAAAAATATTTTTTTAGTTACTTTGGAAAAAAAAATTTTTTTTAGTTACTTTGGAAAAAAAAAATAATTTTAGTTTCTTTGGAAAAAAAAAAATTTTTTTAGTTACTTTGGAAAAAAAAATATTTTTTTAGTTACTTTGGAAAAAAAATATTTTTTTAGTTACTTTGGAAAAAAAATATTTTTTTAGTTACTTTGGAAAAAAAATATTTTTTTAGTTACTTTGGAAAAAAAAATATTTTTTTAGTTACTTTGGAAAAAAAAATATTTTTTTAGTTACTTTGGAAAAAAAATATTTTTTTAGTTACTTTGGAAAAAAAAAAAAAATTTTAGTTACTTTGGAAAAAAAAAATTTTTTTTAGTTACTTTGGAAAAAAAAAAAAAAAAATTTTAGTTACTTTGGAAAAAAAAAATTTTTTTTAGTTACTTTGGAAAAAAAAATATTTTTTTAGTTTCTTTGGAAAAAAAAAAAAATTTTTAGTTACTTTGGAAAAAAAAATATTTTTTTAGTTTCTTTGGAAAAAAAAATATTTTTTTAGTTACTTTGGAAAAAAAAATATGTTTTTAGTTACTTTGGAAAAAAAAAATTTTTTTTAGTTACTTTGGAAAAAAAAATATTTTTTTAGTTACTTTGGAAAAAAAATATTTTTTTAGTTACTTTGGGAAAAAAAATATTTTTTTAGTTACTTTGGAAAAAAAATTATTTTTTTAGTTACTTTGGAAAAAAAATATTTTTTTAGTTACTTTGGAAAAAAAAATATTTTTTTAGTTACTTTGGAAAAAAATATATCTTTTTAGTTACTTTGGAAAAAAAAATATTTTTTTAGTTACTTTGGAAAAAAAAAAAAAATTTTAGTTACTTTGGAAAAAATAATAATTTTTTAGTTACTTTGGAAAATTTTTTTTTTTTTTAATTACTTTGGAAAAAAATTTTTTTTTTAGTTACTTTGGAAAAAAAAAAATTTTTTTAGTTACTTTGGAAAAAAAAAATTTTTTTTAGTTACTTTGGAAAAAAAAATATTTTTTTAGTTACTTTGGAAAAAAAAATATTTTTTTAGTTACTTTGGAAAAAAAAATATTTTTTTAGTTACTTTGGAAAAAAAAATATTTTTTTAGTTACTTTGGAAAAAAAAATGTTTTAGTTACTTTGGAAAAAAAAAATATTTTTTTAGTTTCTTTGGAAAAAAAATTTTTTTTTAGTTACTTTGGAAAAAAAAATATTTTTTTAGTTACTTTGGAAAAAAATATATTTTTTTAGTTACTTTGGAAAAAAAAATATTTTTTTAGTTACTTTGGAAAAAAAAATATTTTTTTAGTTACTTTGGAAAAAAAATATTTTTTTAGTTACTTTGGAAAAAAAAAAATTTTTTTAGTTACTTTGGAAAAAAAAAATTTTTTTTAGTTACTTTGGAAAAAAAAATATTTTTTTAGTTACTTTGGAAAAAAAAATATTTTTTTAGTTACTTTGGAAAAAAAAATATTTTTTTAGTTACTTTGGAAAAAAAAATATTTTTTTAGTTACTTTGGAAAAAAAAAATGTTTTAGTTACTTTGGAAAAAAAAAATATTTTTTTAGTTTCTTTGGAAAAAAAATTTTTTTTTAGTTACTTTGGAAAAAAAAATATTTTTTTAGTTACTTTGGAAAAAAAAATATTTTTTTAGTTACTTTGGAAAAAAAATATTTTTTTAGTTACTTTGGGAAAAAAAATATTTTTTTAGTTACTTTGGAAAAAAAAATATTTTTTTAGTTACTTTGGAAAAAAAATATTTTTTTAGTTACTTTGGAAAAAAAAATATTTTTTTAGTTACTTTGGAAAAAAATATATCTTTTTAGTTACTTTGGAAAAAAAAATATTTTTTTAGTTACTTTGGAAAAAAAAAAAATTTTTTAGTTACTTTGGAAAAAATAATAATTTTTTAGTTACTTTGGAAAATTTTTTTTTTTAAATTACTTTGGAAAAAAAATATTTTTTTAGTTACTTTGGAAAAAAAAATATTTTTTTAGTTACTTTGGAAAAAAAAATATTTTTTTAGTTACTTTGGAAAAAAAAATATTTTTTTAGTTACTTTGGAAAAAAAAAAATTTTTTTAGTTACTTTGGAAAAAAAAAATGTTTTAGTTACTTTGGAAAAAAAAAATATTTTTTTAGTTTCTTTGGAAAAAATTTTTTTTTTTAGTTACTTTGGAAAAAAAAATATTTTTTTAGTTTCTTTGGAAAAAAAAATATTTTTTTAGTTTCTTTGGAAAAAAAAATATTTTTTTAGTTACTTTGGAAAAAAATATATTTTTTTAGTTACTTTGGAAAAAAAAATATTTTTTTAGTTACTTTGGAAAAAAAAATATTTTTTTAGTTACTTTGGAAAAAAAATATTTTTTTAGTTACTTTGGAAAAAAAAAAATTTTTTTAGTTACTTTGGAAAAAAAAAATTTTTTTTAGTTACTTTGGAAAAAAAAATATTTTTTTAGTTACTTTGGAAAAAAAAATATTTTTTTAGTTACTTTGGAAAAAAAAATATTTTTTTAGTTACTTTGGAAAAAAAAATATTTTTTTAGTTACTTTGGAAAAAAAAAATGTTTTAGTTACTTTGGAAAAAAAAAATATTTTTTTAGTTTCTTTGGAAAAAAAAATTTTTTTTAGTTACTTTGGAAAAAAAAATATTTTTTTAGTTTCTTTGGAAAAAAAAATATTTTTTTAGTTACTTTGGAAAAAAATATATTTTTTTAGTTACTTTGGAAAAAAAAATATTTTTTTAGTTACTTTGGAAAAAAAAATATTTTTTTAGTTACTTTGGAAAAAAAAATATTTTTTTAATTACTTTGGAAAAAAAATATTTTTTTAGTTACTTTGGAAAAAAAAAATTTTTTTTAGTTACTTTGGAAAAAAAAATATTTTTTTAGTTACTTTGGAAAAAAAAATATTTTTTTAGTTACTTTGGAAAAAAAAATATTTTTTTAGTTACTTTGGAAAAAAAAATATTTTTTTAGTTACTTTGGAAAAAAAATAATTTTTTAGTTACTTTGGAAAAAAAAATAATTTTTTAGTTACTTTGGAAAAAAAAAATTTTTTTTAGTTTCTTTGGAAAAAAAAATATTTTTTAGTTACTTTGGAAAAAAAAATATTTTTTTAGTTTCTTTGGAAAAAAAAATATTTTTTTAGTTACTTTGGAAAAAAAAATATTTTTTTAGTTACTTTGGAAAAAAAAATATTTTTTTAGTTTCTTTGGAAAAAAAAATATTTTTTTAGTTACTTTGGAAAAAAAAAATTTTTTTTAGTTACTTTGGGAAAAAAAATATTTTTTTAGTTACTTTGGAAAAAAAAATATTTTTTTAGTTACTTTGGAAAAAAAAATATTTTTTTAGTTACTTTGGAAAAAAAATTATTTTTTTAGTTACTTTGGAAAAAAAATTATTTTTTAGTTACTTTGGAAAAAAAAATATTTTTTTAATTACTTTGGAAAAAAAATATTTTTTTAGTTACTTTGGAAAAAAAAATATTTTTTTAGTTACTTTGGAAAAAAAAATATTTTTTTAGTTACTTTGGAAAAAAAATATTTTTTTAGTTACTTTGGAAAAAAAAATATTTTTTTAGTTACTTTGGAAAAAAAAAAAATTTTTTAGTTACTTTGGAAAAAAAAAATTTGTTTAGTTACTTTGGAAAAAAAAAATTTTTTTTAGTTTCTTTGGAAAAAAAAAAATTTTTTAGTTACTTTGGAAAAAAAAAAATTTTTTAGTTTCTTTGGAAAAAAATATTTTTTTTTAGTTACTTTGGAAAAAAAAATTTTTTTTTTAGTTACTTTGGAAAAAAAAAAAATTTTTTAGTTACTTTGGAAAAAAAAATATTTTTTTAGTTTCTTTGGAAAAAAAATATTTTTTTAGTTACTTTGGAAAAAAAAATATTTTTTTAGTTACTTTGGAAAAAAAAATATTTTTTTAGTTACTTTGGAAAAAAAATATTTTTTTAGTTACTTTGGAAAAAAAAATATTTTTTTAGTTACTTTGGAAAAAAAAATATTTTTTTAGTTACTTTGGAAAAAAAAATATTTTTTTAGTTACTTTGGAAAAAAAAATATTTTTTTAGTTTCTTTGGAAAAAAAAATTTTTTTTTAGTTACTTTGGAAAAAAAAATATTTTTTTAGTTTCTTTGGAAAAAAAAATATTTTTTTAGTTACTTTGGAAAAAAAATATTTTTTTAGTTACTTTGGAAAAAAAAATATTTTTTTAGTTACTTTGGAAAAAAAATAATTTTTTAGTTACTTTGGAAAAAAAAATATTTTTTTAGTTACTTTGGAAAAAATATATTTTTTTAGTTACTTTGGAAAAAAAAATATTTTTTTAGTTACTTTGGAAAAAAAATATTTTTTTAGTTACTTTGGAAAAAAAAATATTTTTTTAGTTACTTTGGAAAAAAATATATTTTTTTAGTTACTTTGGAAAAAAAAATATTTTTTTAGTTACTTTGGAAAAAAAAATATTTTTTTAATTACTTTGGAAAAAAAATATTTTTTAGTTACTTTGGAAAAAAAATATTTTTTTAGTTACTTTGGAAAAAAAAATATTTTTTTAGTTACTTTGGGAAAAAAAAATTTTTTTTAGTTACTTTGGAAAAAAAAATATTTTTTTAGTTACTTTGGAAAAAAAAAATTTTTTTTAGTTACTTTGGAAAAAAAAAAATTTTTTAGTTACTTTGGAAAAAAAAATATTTTTTTAGTTACTTTGGAAAAAAAAATATTTTTTTAGTTACTTTGGAAAAAAAAATATTTTTTTAGTTTCTTTGGAAAAAAAATATTTTTTTAGTTACTTTGGAAAAAAAATATTTTTTTAGTTACTTTGGGAAAAAAAATATTTTTTTAGTTACTTTGGAAAAAAAAAATATTTTTAGTTACTTTGGAAAAAAAAAAATTTTTTAGTTACTTTGGAAAAAAAAATAAATTTTTAGTTACTTTGGAAAAAAAAATATTTTTTTAGTTACTTTGGAAAAAAAATATTTTTTTAGTTACTTTGGAAAAAAAAATATTTTTTTAGTTACTTTGGAAAAAAAAATATTTTTTTAGTTACTTTGGAAAAAAAAATATTTTTTTAGTTACTTTGGAAAAAAAAATATTTTTTTAATTACTTTGGAAAAAAAATATTTTTTAGTTACTTTGGAAAAAAAATATTTTTTTAGTTACTTTGGAAAAAAAATTATTTTTTTAGTTACTTTGGAAAAAAAAATATTTTTTTAGTTACTTTGGAAAAAAAAATATTTTTTTAGTTACTTTGGAAAAAAAAATATTTTTTTAGTTACTTTGGAAAAAAAAATATTTTTTTAATTACTTTGGAAAAAAAATATTTTTTAGTTACTTTGGAAAAAAAATATTTTTTTAGTTACTTTGGAAAAAAAAATATTTTTTTAGTTACTTTGGAAAAAAAAATATTTTTTTAGTTACTTTGGAAAAAAAATTATTTTTTTAGTTACTTTGGAAAAAAAATTATTTTTTTAGTTACTTTGGAAAAAAAATATTTTTTTAGTTACTTTGGAAAAAAAAATATTTTTTTAGTTACTTTGGGAAAAAAAATATTTTTTTAATTACTTTGGAAAAAAAATATTTTTTAGTTACTTTGGAAAAAAAAATATTTTTTTAGTTACTTTGGAAAAAAAAATATATTTTTAGTTACTTTGGAAAAAAAATATTTTTTTAGTTACTTTGGAAAAAAAAATATTTTTTTAGTTACTTTGGAAAAAAAATATTTTTTTAGTTACTTTGGAAAAAAAAAATTTTTTTTAGTTACTTTGGAAAAAAAAATATTTTTTTAGTTACTTTGGAAAAAAAATATTTTTTTAGTTACTTTGGAAAAAAAAAAAATTTTTTAGTTACTTTGGAAAAAAAAATATTTTTTTAGTTACTTTGGAAAAAAAAAAAAATATTTTTTAGTTACTTTGGAAAAAAAAATATTTTTTTAGTTACTTTGGAAAAAAAAATATTTTTTTAGTTTCTTTGGAAAAAAAAAAATTTTTTAGTTACTTTGGAAAAAAAAATATTTTTTTAGTTTCTTTGGAAAAAAAAATATTTTTTTAGTTACTTTGGAAAAAAAAATATTTTTTTAGTTACTTTGGAAAAAAAAATATTTTTTTAGTTACTTTGGAAAAAAAAATATTTTTTTAGTTACTTTGGAAAAAAAATATTTTTTTAGTTACTTTGGGAAAAAAAATATTTTTTTAGTTACTTTGGAAAAAAAAATTTTTTTTAGTTACTTTGGAAAAAAATTATTTTTTTAGTTACTTTGGAAAAAAAATTATTTTTTTAGTTACTTTGGAAAAAAATATATCTTTTTAGTTACTTTGGAAAAAAAAATATTTTTTTAGTTACTTTGGAAAAAAAAAAAATTGTTAGTTACTTTGGAAAAAATAATAATTTTTTAGTTACTTTGGAAAAAAAATTTTTTTTTTAATTACTTTGGAAAAAAAATATTTTTTTAGTTACTTTGGAAAAAAAAAATTTTTTTTAGTTACTTTGGAAAAAAAAATTTTTTTTTAGTTACTTTGGAAAAAAAAATATTTTTTTAGTTACTTTGGAAAAAAAAATATTTTTTTAGTTACTTTGGAAAAAAAAAAATGTTTTAGTTACTTTGGAAAAAAAAATATATTTTTTTAGTTTCTTTGGAAAAAAAAATTTTTTTTAGTTACTTTGGAAAAAAAAATATTTTTTTAGTTTCTTTGGAAAAAAAAATATTTTTTTAGTTACTTTGGAAAAAAATATATTTTTTTAGTTACTTTGGAAAAAAAAATATTTTTTTAGTTACTTTGGAAAAAAAAATATTTTTTTAGTTACTTTGGAAAAAAAAATATTTTTTTAATTACTTTGGAAAAAAAAAAATTTTTTAGTTACTTTGGAAAAAAAAAATTTTTTTTAGTTACTTTGGAAAAAAAAATTTTTTTTTAGTTACTTTGGAAAAAAAAATATTTTTTTAGTTACTTTGGAAAAAAAAATATTTTTTTAGTTACTTTGGAAAAAAAAATATTTTTTTAGTTACTTTGGAAAAAAAATATTTTTTTAGTTACTTTGGAAAAAAAAAAAATTTTTAGTTACTTTGGAAAAAAAAAATTTTTTTTAGTTTCTTTGGAAAAAAAAAATATTTTTTAGTTACTTTGGAAAAAAAAATATTTTTTTAGTTTCTTTGGAAAAAAAAATATTTTTTTAGTTACTTTGGAAAAAAAAATATTTTTTTAGTTACTTTGGAAAAAAAAATATTTTTTTAGTTACTTTGGAAAAAAAAATATTTTTTTAGTTTCTTTGGAAAAAAAAATATTTTTTTAGTTACTTTGGAAAAAAAAATATTTTTTTAGTTACTTTGGAAAAAAAAATATTTTTTTAGTTACTTTGGAAAAAAAAATATTTTTTTAGTTTCTTTGGAAAAAAAAAATTGTTTTTAGTTACTTTGGAAAAAATAATAATTTTTTAGTTACTTTGGAAAAAAAAATTTTTTTTTAATTACTTTGGAAAAAAAATATTTTTTTAGTTACTTTGGAAAAAAAAAAATTTTTTTAGTTACTTTGGAAAAAAAAAATTTTTTTTAGTTACTTTGGAAAAAAAAAATTTTTTTAGTTACTTTGGAAAAAAAAATATTTTTTTAGTTACTTTGGAAAAAAAAAATTTTTTTTAGTTACTTTGGAAAAAAAAAATTTTTTTTAGTTACTTTGGAAAAAAAAAAAAAATTTTAGTTACTTTGGAAAAAAAATTTTTTTTTTAGTTACTTTGGAAAAAAAAATATTTTTTTAGTTACTTTGGAAAAAAAAATATTTTTTTAGTTACTTTGGAAAAAAAAAAAATTTTTTAGTTACTTTGGAAAAAATAATAATTTTTTAGTTACTTTGGAAAAAAAAATTTTTTTTTAATTACTTTGGAAAAAAAAAATTTTTTTAGTTACTTTGGAAAAAAAAAAATTTTTTTAGTTACTTTGGAAAAAAAAAATTTTTTTTAGTTACTTTGGAAAAAAAAATATTTTTTTAGTTACTTTGGAAAAAAAATATTTTTTTAGTTACTTTGGAAAAAAAAAATGTTTTAGTTACTTTGGAAAAAAAAATATATTTTTTTAGTTTCTTTGGAAAAAAAAAATTTTTTTAGTTACTTTGGAAAAAAAAATATTTTTTTTAGTTTCTTTGGAAAAAAAAATATTTTTTTAGTTACTTTGGAAAAAAATATATTTTTTTAGTTACTTTGGAAAAAAAAATATTTTTTTAGTTACTTTGGAAAAAAAAATATTTTTTTAGTTACTTTGGAAAAAAAAATATTTTTTTAATTACTTTGG
Organism: Melanostigma gelatinosum; assembly: GCF_949748355.1. Lineage (NCBI taxonomy): Eukaryota > Metazoa > Chordata > Actinopteri > Perciformes > Zoarcidae > Melanostigma > Melanostigma gelatinosum. The sequence continues at coordinate 30,204 of NW_027635126.1, read as the reverse complement.
AAAAAAAAAATTTTTTTAGTTACTTTGGAAAAAAAATTTTTTTTTTAGTTACTTTGGAAAAAAAAATTTTTTTTAGTTACTTTGGAAAAAAAAATATTTTTTTAGTTACTTTGGAAAAAAAAATATTTTTTTAGTTACTTTGGAAAAAAAAATAATTTTTTAGTTACTTTGGAAAAAAAATAATTTTTTAGTTACTTTGGAAAAAAAAAAAATTTTTAGTTACTTTGGAAAAAAAAAAATTTTTTTAGTTTCTTTGGAAAAAAAAAATATTTTTTAGTTACTTTGGAAAAAAAAATATTTTTTTAGTTTCTTTGGAAAAAAAAATATTTTTTAGTTACTTTGGAAAAAAAAATATTTTTTTAGTTACTTTGGAAAAAAAAATATTTTTTTAGTTACTTTGGAAAAAAAAATATTTTTTTAGTTTCTTTGGAAAAAAAAATATTTTTTTAGTTACTTTGGAAAAAAAAATATTTTTTTAGTTACTTTGGAAAAAAAAAAAAATGTTTAGTTACTTTGGAAAAAAAAATTTGTTTAGTTACTTTGGAAAAAAAAATTTTTTTTTAGTTTCTTTGGAAAAAAAATAATTTTTTTAGTTACTTTGGAAAAAAAAATTTTTTTTAGTTTCTTTGGAAAAAAAAATATTTTTTTAGTTACTTTGGAAAAAAAAAATTTTTTTTAGTTACTTTGGAAAAAAAAAATTTTTTTTAGTTACTTTGGAAAAAAAAATATTTTTTTAGTTTCTTTGGAAAAAAAATATTTTTTTAGTTACTTTGGAAAAAAAAATATTTTTTTAGTTACTTTGGAAAAAAAAATATTTTTTTAGTTACTTTGGAAAAAAAATATTTTTTTAGTTACTTTGGAAAAAAAAATATTTTTTTAGTTACTTTGGAAAAAAAAATATTTTTTTAGTTACTTTGGAAAAAAAAATATTTTTTTAGTTACTTTGGAAAAAAAAATATTTTTTTAGTTTCTTTGGAAAAAAAAAATTGTTTTTAGTTACTTTGGAAAAAAAATATTTTTTTAGTTTCTTTGGAAAAAAATATATTTTTTTAGTTACTTTGGAAAAAAAATATTTTTTTAGTTACTTTGGAAAAAAAAATATTTTTTTAGTTACTTTGGAAAAAAAATAATTTTTTAGTTACTTTGGAAAAAAAAATATTTTTTTAGTTACTTTGGAAAAAAATATATTCTTTTAGTTACTTTGGAAAAAAAAATATTTTTTTAGTTACTTTGGAAAAAAAATATTTTTTTAGTTACTTTGGAAAAAAAAATATTTTTTTAGTTACTTTGGAAAAAAAAATATTTTTTTAGTTACTTTGGAAAAAAAAATATTTTTTTAGTTACTTTGGAAAAAAAATATTTTTTTAGTTACTTTGGAAAAAAAAATATTTTTTTAGTTACTTTGGAAAAAAAAAAATTTTTTTAGTTACTTTGGAAAAAAAAATATTTTTTTAGTTACTTTGGAAAAAAAAATATTTTTTTAGTTACTTTGGAAAAAAAAATATTTTTTTAGTTTCTTTGGAAAAAAAAAAATTTTTTTAGTTACTTTGGAAAAAAAAATATTTTTTTAGTTTCTTTGGAAAAAAAAAAATTTTTTAGTTACTTTGGAAAAAAAATATTTTTTTAGTTACTTTGGAAAAAAAAATATTTTTTTAGTTACTTTGGAAAAAAAAATATATTTTTAGTTACTTTGGAAAAAAAATTTTTTTTTTAGTTACTTTGGAAAAAAAAATATTTTTTTAGTTACTTTGGAAAAAAAAATATTTTTTTAGTTACTTTGGAAAAAAAAATATTTTTTTAGTTACTTTGGAAAAAAAAATATTTTTTTAATTACTTTGGAAAAAAAAATATTTTTTAGTTACTTTGGAAAAAAAATATTTTTTTAGTTACTTTGGAAAAAAAATTATTTTTTTAGTTACTTTGGAAAAAAAAATATTTTTTTAGTTACTTTGGAAAAAAAAATATTTTTTTAGTTACTTTGGAAAAAAAAATATTTTTTTAGTTACTTTGGAAAAAAAAATATTTTTTTAATTACTTTGGAAAAAAAATATTTTTTAGTTACTTTGGAAAAAAAATATTTTTTTAGTTACTTTGGAAAAAAAAATATTTTTTTAGTTACTTTGGAAAAAAAAATATTTTTTTAGTTACTTTGGAAAAAAAATTATTTTTTTAGTTACTTTGGAAAAAAAAATATTTTTTTAGTTACTTTGGAAAAAAAATATTTTTTTAGTTACTTTGGAAAAAAAAATATTTTTTTAGTTACTTTGGAAAAAAAAATATTTTTTTAATTACTTTGGAAAAAAAATATTTTTTAGTTACTTTGGAAAAAAAAATTTTTTTTAGTTACTTTGGAAAAAAAAATATTTTTTTAGTTACTTTGGAAAAAAATTTTTTTTTTTAGTTACTTTGGAAAAAAAAATATTTTTTTAGTTACTTTGGAAAAAAAATATTTTTTTAGTTACTTTGGAAAAAAAAATATTTTTTTAGTTTCTTTGGAAAAAAATATATTTTTTTAGTTACTTTGGAAAAAAAAATATTTTTTTAGTTTCTTTGGGAAAAAAAATATTTTTTTAGTTACTTTGGAAAAAAAAATATTTTTTTAGTTACTTTGGAAAAAAAAATATTTTTTTAGTTACTTTGGAAAAAAAAATATTTTTTTAGTTACTTTGGAAAAAAAATATATTTTTTTAGTTACTTTGGAAAAAAAAATATTTTTTTAGTTACTTTGGAAAAAAAAAAAAAAATTTAATTACTTTGGAAAAAAAATATTTTTTTAGTTACTTTGGAAAAAAAAAAAATTTTTAGTTACTTTGGAAAAAAAAATTGTTTTTAGTTTCTTTGGAAAAAAAATTTTTTTTAGTTACTTTGGAAAAAAAAATATTTTTTTAGTTACTTTGGAAAAAAAAATATTTTTTTAGTTACTTTGGAAAAAAAAATATTTTTTTAGTTACTTTGGAAAAAAAAATATTTTTTTAGTTACTTTGGAAAAAAAAATATTTTTTTAGTTACTTTGGAAAAAAAAATATTTTTTTTAGTTACTTTGGAAAAAAAAATATTTTTTTAGTTACTTTGGAAAAAAATTTTTTTTTTAGTTACTTTGGGAAAAAAAATATTTTTTTAGTTACTTTGGAAAAAAAAAAATTTTTTTAGTTACTTTGGAAAAAAAAATATTTTTTTAGTTACTTTGGAAAAAAAAATATTTTTTTAGTTACTTTGGAAAAAAAAATATTTTTTTAATTACTTTGGAAAAAAAATATTTTTTAGTTACTTTGGAAAAAAAATATTTTTTTAGTTACTTTGGAAAAAAAAATATTTTTTTAGTTACTTTGGAAAAAAAAATATTTTTTTAGTTACTTTGGAAAAAAAAATATTTTTTTAGTTACTTTGGAAAAAAAAATATTTTTTTAGTTACTTTGGAAAAAAAATATTTTTTTAGTTACTTTGGAAAAAAAATATTTTTTTAGTTACTTTGGAAAAAAAAATATTTTTTTAATTACTTTGGAAAAAAAATATTTTTTAGTTACTTTGGAAAAAAAAAAATTTTTTTAGTTACTTTGGAAAAAAATATATTTTTTTAGTTACTTTGGAAAAAAAAAAATTTTTTTAGTTACTTTGGAAAAAAAAATATTTTTTTAGTTACTTTGGAAAAAAAAATATTTTTTTAGTTACTTTGGAAAAAAAAATATTTTTTTAGTTTCTTTGGAAAAAAAAATTTTTTTTTAGTTACTTTGGAAAAAAAAATATTTTTTTAGTTTCTTTGGAAAAAAAAATATTTTTTTAGTTACTTTGGAAAAAAAAAAATTTTTTTAGTTACTTTGGAAAAAAAAATATTTTTTTAGTTACTTTGGAAAAAAAAATATTTTTTTAGTTACTTTGGAAAAAAAAATATTTTTTTAGTTACTTTGGAAAAAAAAAAAAAATTTTAATTACTTTGGAAAAAAAAATTTTTTTTAGTTACTTTGGAAAAAAAAAATTTTTTTTAGTTACTTTGGAAAAAAAAATTGTTTTTAGTTTCTTTGGAAAAAAAAATTTTTTTTAGTTACTTTGGAAAAAAAAATATTTTTTTAGTTACTTTGGAAAAAAAAATATTTTTTTAGTTACTTTGGAAAAAAAAATATTTTTTTAGTTACTTTGGAAAAAAAAATATTTTTTTAGTTACTTTGGAAAAAAAAATATTTTTTTAGTTACTTTGGAAAAAAAAATATTTTTTTTAGTTACTTTGGAAAAAAAAATATTTTTTTAGTTACTTTGGAAAAAAAAAATTTTTTTAGTTACTTTGGGAAAAAAAATATTTTTTTAGTTACTTTGGAAAAAAAAATATTTTTTTAGTTACTTTGGAAAAAAAAATATTTTTTTAGTTACTTTGGAAAAAAAAATATTTTTTTAGTTACTTTGGAAAAAAAAATATTTTTTTAATTACTTTGGAAAAAAAATATTTTTTAGTTACTTTGGAAAAAAAATATTTTTTTAGTTACTTTGGAAAAAAAAATATTTTTTTAGTTACTTTGGAAAAAAAAATATTTTTTTAGTTACTTTGGAAAAAAAAATATTTTTTTAGTTACTTTGGAAAAAAAAATATTTTTTTAGTTACTTTGGAAAAAAAATATTTTTTTAGTTACTTTGGAAAAAAAATATTTTTTTAGTTACTTTGGAAAAAAAAATATTTTTTTAATTACTTTGGAAAAAAAATATTTTTTAGTTACTTTGGAAAAAAAAAAATTTTTTTAGTTACTTTGGAAAAAAAAAAATTTTTTTAGTTACTTTGGAAAAAAAAAATTTTTTTTAGTTACTTTGGAAAAAAAAATATTTTTTTAGTTACTTTGGAAAAAAAAATATTTTTTTAGTTACTTTGGAAAAAAAAAATTTTTTTTAGTTTCTTTGGAAAAAAAAATTTTTTTTTAGTTATTTGGAAAAAAAAATATTTTTTTAGTTTCTTTGGAAAAAAAAATATTTTTTTAGTTACTTTGGAAAAAAAAATATTTTTTTAGTTACTTTGGAAAAAAAAATATTTTTTTAGTTACTTTGGAAAAAAAAATATTTTTTTAGTTACTTTGGAAAAAAAAATATTTTTTTAGTTACTTTGGAAAAAAAAAAATTTTTTTAATTACTTTGGAAAAAAAATATTTTTTTAGTTACTTTGGAAAAAAAAAAAATTTTTTAGTTACTTTGGAAAAAAAAATTTTTTTTAGTTTCTTTGGAAAAAAAAATTTTTTTTAGTTACTTTGGAAAAAAAAATATTTTTTTAGTTACTTTGGAAAAAAAAATATTTTTTTAGTTACTTTGGAAAAAAAAATATTTTTTTAGTTACTTTGGAAAAAAAAATATTTTTTTAGTTACTTTGGAAAAAAAAATATTTTTTTAGTTACTTTGGAAAAAAAAAAAATTTTTTAGTTACTTTGGGAAAAAAAATATTTTTTTAGTTACTTTGGAAAAAAAAAAATTTTTTTAGTTACTTTGGAAAAAAAAATATTTTTTTAGTTACTTTGGGAAAAAATTTTTTTTTTTAGTTTCTTTGGGAAAAAAATATTTTTTTAGTTACTTTGGAAAAAAAAATATTTTTTTAGTTACTTTGGAAAAAAAATATTTTTTTAGTTACTTTGGAAAAAAAAATATTTTTTTAGTTACTTTGGAAAAAAAAATATTTTTTAGTTACTTTGGAAAAAAAAATATTTTTTTAGTTACTTTGGAAAAAAAAATATTTTTTTAGTTACTTTGGAAAAAAAAATATTTTTTTAGTTACTTTGGAAAAAAAAATATTTTTTTAGTTACTTTGGAAAAAAAAAAAAATTTTTAGTTACTTTGGAAAAAAAAAATTTTTTTTAGTTTCTTTGGAAAAAAAAATAATTTTTTTAGTTACTTTGGAAAAAAAAATATTTTTTTAGTTTCTTTGGAAAAAAATATATTTTTTAGTTACTTTGGAAAAAAAATATTTTTTTAGTTACTTTGGAAAAAAAAATATTTTTTTAGTTACTTTGGAAAAAAAAAAATATTTTTAGTTACTTTGGAAAAAAAAATTTTTTTTAGTTACTTTGGAAAAAAAAAATTTTTTTTAGTTACTTTGGAAAAAAAAATATTTTTTTAGTTACTTTGGAAAAAAAAAATTTTTTTAGTTACTTTGGAAAAAAAAATATTTTTTTAGTTACTTTGGAAAAAAAATATTTTTTTAGTTACTTTGGGAAAAAAAATATTTTTTTAGTTACTTTGGAAAAAAAAATATTTTTTTAATTACTTTGGAAAAAAAATATTTTTTAGTTACTTTGGAAAAAATATATATTTTTAGTTACTTTGGAAAAAAAATTATTTTTTTAGTTACTTTGGAAAAAAAAATATTTTTTTAGTTACTTTGGAAAAAAAAATATTTTTTTAGTTACTTTGGAAAAAAAAATATTTTTTTAGTTACTTTGGAAAAAAAAATATTTTTTTAATTACTTTGGAAAAAAAATATTTTTTAGTTACTTTGGAAAAAAAAATATTTTTTTAGTTACTTTGGAAAAAAAATATTTTTTTAGTTACTTTGGAAAAAAATATATTTTTTTAGTTACTTTGGAAAAAAAATATTTTTTTAGTTACTTTGGAAAAAAAATATTTTTTTAGTTACTTTGGAAAAAAAAATATTTTTTTAATTACTTTGGAAAAAAAATATTTTTTAGTTACTTTGGAAAAAAAAAATTTTTTTTAGTTACTTTGGAAAAAAAATATTTTTTTAGTTACTTTGGAAAAAAAAAAATTTTTTAGTTACTTTGGAAAAAAAAATATTTTTTTAGTTACTTTGGAAAAAAAAATATTTTTTTAGTTACTTTGGAAAAAAAAATATTTTTTTAGTTTCTTTGGAAAAACATTTTTTTTTTTAGTTACTTTGGAAAAAAAAATATTTTTTTAGTTTCTTTGGAAAAAAAAATATTTTTTTAGTTACTTTGGAAAAAAAAATATTTTTTTAGTTACTTTGGAAAAAAAAATATTTTTTTAGTTTCTTTGGAGAAAAAAAATATTTTTTTAGTTACTTTGGAAAAAAAAATATTTTTTTAGTTACTTTGGAAAAAAAAATATTTTTTTAGTTACTTTGGAAAAAAAAATTTTTTTTAATTACTTTGGAAAAAAATATTTTTTTAGTTACTTTGGAAAAAAAAAATTTTTTTTAGTTACTTTGGAAAAAAAATTTTTTTTTAGTTTCTTTGGAAAAAAAAATATTTTTTTAGTTACTTTGGAAAAAAAATATTTTTTTAGTTACTTTGGAAAAAAAAATATTTTTTTAGTTACTTTGGAAAAAAAATATTTTTTTAGTTACTTTGGAAAAAAAAATATTTTTTTAGTTACTTTGGAAAAAAAAATATTTTTTTAGTTACTTTGGAAAAAAAAATATTTTTTTAGTTACTTTGGAAAAAAAAATATTTTTTTAGTTACTTTGGAAAAAAAAAAAAAAATTTTAGTTACTTTGGGAAAAAAAATATTTTTTTAGTTACTTTGGAAAAAAAAATATTTTTTTAGTTACTTTGGAAAAAAAAATATTTTTTTAGTTACTTTGGAAAAAAAAATATTTTTTTAGTTTCTTTGGAAAAAAAAATATTTTTTTAGTTACTTTGGAAAAAAAAATATTTTTTAGTTACTTTGGAAAAAAAAAGTATTTTTTTAGTTACTTTGGAAAAAAAATATTTTTTTAGTTACTTTGGAAAAAAAAATTTTTTTTTAGTTACTTTGGAAAAAAAATTTTTTTTTAGTTTCTTTGGAAAAAAAATATTTTTTTAGTTACTTTGGAAAAAAAAATATTTTTTTAGTTACTTTGGAAAAAAAAATATTTTTTTAGTTACTTTGGAAAAAAAAATATTTTTTTAGTTACTTTGGAAAAAAAAATATTTTTTTAGTTACTTTGGAAAAAAAAATATTTTTTTAGTTACTTTGGAAAAAAAAAAATTTTTTTAGTTACTTTGGGAAAAAAAATATTTTTTTAGTTACTTTGGAAAAAAAAAAATTTTTTTAGTTACTTTGGAAAAAAAAATATTTTTTTAGTTACTTTGGGAAAAAAAAATTTTTTTTTAGTTTCTTTGGAAAAAAAATATTTTTTTAGTTACTTTGGAAAAAAAAATATTTTTTTAGTTACTTTGGAAAAAAAATATTTTTTTAGTTACTTTGGAAAAAAAAATATTTTTTTAGTTACTTTGGAAAAAAAAATATTTTTTAGTTACTTTGGAAAAAAAAATATTTTTTTAGTTACTTTGGAAAAAAAAATATTTTTTTAGTTACTTTGGAAAAAAAAATATTTTTTTAGTTACTTTGGAAAAAAAAATATTTTTTTAGTTACTTTGGAAAAAAAAAATTTTTTTTAGTTACTTTGGAAAAAAAAATATTTTTTTAGTTTCTTTGGAAAAAAAAATAATTTTTTTAGTTACTTTGGAAAAAAAAATATTTTTTTAGTTTCTTTGGAAAAAAAAAATTTTTTTAGTTACTTTGGAAAAAAAATATTTTTTTAGTTACTTTGGAAAAAAAAATATTTTTTTAGTTACTTTGGAAAAAAAAAATATTTTTAGTTACTTTGGAAAAAAAAATTTTTTTTTAGTTACTTTGGAAAAAAAAAATTTTTTTTAGTTACTTTGGAAAAAAAAATATTTTTTTAGTTACTTTGGAAAAAAAATATTTTTTTAGTTACTTTGGAAAAAAAAATATTTTTTTAGTTACTTTGGAAAAAAAAATATTTTTTTAGTTACTTTGGAAAAAAAAATATTTTTTTAGTTACTTTGGAAAAAAAAATATTTTTTTAATTACTTTGGAAAAAAAATATTTTTTAGTTACTTTGGAAAAAATATATATTTTTAGTTACTTTGGAAAAAAAATTATTTTTTTAGTTACTTTGGAAAAAAAAATATTTTTTTAGTTACTTTGGAAAAAAAAATATTTTTTTAGTTACTTTGGAAAAAAAAATATTTTTTTAGTTACTTTAGAAAAAAAAATATTTTTTTAATTACTTTGGAAAAAAATATTTTTTAGTTACTTTGGAAAAAAAATATTTTTTTAGTTACTTTGGAAAAAACTATATTTTTTTAGTTACTTTGAAAAAAAAAATATTTTTTTAGTTACTTTGGAAAAAAAAATATTTTTTTAGTTACTTTGGAAAAAAAAATATTTTTTTAGTTACTTTGGAAAAAAAATATTTTTTTAGTTACTTTGGAAAAAAAAATATTTTTTTAGTTACTTTGGAAAAAAAAATATTTTTTTAATTACTTTGGAAAAAAAAATTTTTTTAGTTACTTTGGAAAAAAAAATATTTTTTTAGTTTCTTTGGAAAAAAAAATATTTTTTTAGTTACTTTGGAAAAAAAAATATTTTTTTAGTTACTTTGGAAAAAAAAATATTTTTTTAGTTACTTTGGAAAAAAAAATATTTTTTTAGTTACTTTGGAAAAAAAAATATTTTTTTAGTTACTTTGGAAAAAAAAAATTTTTTTTAATTACTTTGGAAAAAAAATATTTTTTTAGTTACTTTGGAAAAAAAAAAAATTTTTTAGTTACTTTGGAAAAAAAAATTTTTTTTAGTTTCTTTGGAAAAAAAAATTTTTTTTAGTTACTTTGGAAAAAAAAATATTTTTTTAGTTACTTTGGAAAAAAAAATATTTTTTTAGTTACTTTGGAAAAAAAAATATTTTTTTAGTTACTTTGGAAAAAAAAATATTTTTTTAGTTACTTTGGAAAAAAAAATATTTTTTTAGTTACTTTGGAAAAAAAAATATTTTTTTAGTTACTTTGGGAAAAAAAATATTTTTTTAGTTACTTTGGAAAAAAAAATATTTTTTTAGTTACTTTGGGAAAAAAAATATTTTTTTAGTTACTTTGGGAAAAAAAATTTTTTTTTAGTTTCTTTGGAAAAAAAAATATTTTTTTAGTTACTTTGGAAAAAAAAATATTTTTTTAGTTACTTTGGAAAAAAAATATTTTTTTAGTTACTTTGGAAAAAAAAATATTTTTTTAGTTACTTTGGAAAAAAAAATATTTTTTAGTTACTTTGGAAAGAAAAATATTTTTTTAGTTACTTTGGAAAAAAAAATATTTTTTTAGTTACTTTGGAAAAAAAAATATTTTTTTAGTTACTTTGGAAAAAAAAATATTTTTTTAGTTACTTTGGAAAAAAAAAAATTTTTTTAGTTACTTTGGAAAAAAAAATATTTTTTTAGTTTCTTTGGAAAAAAAAATAATTTTTTTAGTTACTTTGGAAAAAAAATTATTTTTTTAGTTTCTTTGGAAAAAAAAAATTTTTTTAGTTACTTTGGAAAAAAAATATTTTTTTAGTTACTTTGGAAAAAAAAATATTTTTTTAGTTACTTTGGAAAAAAAAAATATTTTTAGTTACTTTGGAAAAAAAAAATTTTTTTTAGTTACTTTGGAAAAAAAAATTTTTTTTTAGTTACTTTGGAAAAAAAAATATTTTTTTAGTTACTTTGGAAAAAAAAAATTTTTTTAGTTACTTTGGAAAAAAAAATATTTTTTTAGTTACTTTGGAAAAAAAATATTTTTTTAGTTACTTTGGAAAAAAAAAAATTTTTTTAGTTACTTTGGAAAAAAAAATATTTTTTTAATTACTTTGGAAAAAAAATATTTTTTAGTTACTTTGGAAAAAATATATATTTTTAGTTACTTTGGAAAAAAAATTATTTTTTTAGTTACTTTGGAAAAAAAAATATTTTTTTAGTTACTTTGGAAAAAAAAATATTTTTTTAGTTACTTTGGAAAAAAAAATATTTTTTTAGTTACTTTGGAAAAAAAAATATTTTTTTAATTACTTTGGAAAAAAAATATTTTTTAGTTACTTTGGAAAAAAAATATTTTTTTAGTTACTTTGGAAAAAAAAATATTTTTTTAGTTACTTTGGAAAAAAAAATATTTTTTTAGTTACTTTGGAAAAAAAATATTTTTTTAGTTACTTTGGAAAAAAATATATTTTTTTAGTTACTTTGGAAAAAAAATATTTTTTTAGTTACTTTGGAAAAAAAATATTTTTTTAGTTACTTTGGAAAAAAAAATATTTTTTTAATTACTTTGGAAAAAAAATATTTTTTAGTTACTTTGGAAAAAAAAAATTTTTTTTAGTTACTTTGGAAAAAAAAATATTTTTTTAGTTACTTTGGAAAAAAAAAAATTTTTTTAGTTACTTTGGAAAAAAAAATATTTTTTTAGTTACTTTGGAAAAAAAAATATTTTTTTAGTTACTTTGGAAAAAAAAATATTTTTTTAGTTTCTTTGGGAAAAAAAATATTTTTTTAGTTACTTTGGAAAAAAAAATATTTTTTTAATTACTTTGGAAAAAAAATATTTTTTAGTTACTTTGGAAAAAATATATATTTTTAGTTACTTTGGAAAAAAAATTATTTTTTTAGTTACTTTGGAAAAAAAAATATTTTTTTAGTTACTTTGGAAAAAAAAATATTTTTTTAGTTACTTTGGAAAAAAAAATATTTTTTTAGTTACTTTGGAAAAAAAAATATTTTTTTAATTACTTTGGAAAAAAAATATTTTTTAGTTACTTTGGAAAAAAAATATTTTTTTAGTTACTTTGGAAAAAAAAATATTTTTTTAGTTACTTTGGAAAAAAAAATATTTTTTTAGTTACTTTGGAAAAAAAATATTTTTTTAGTTACTTTGGAAAAAAATATATTTTTTTAGTTACTTTGGAAAAAAAATATTTTTTTAGTTACTTTGGAAAAAAAATATTTTTTTAGTTACTTTGGAAAAAAAATATTTTTTTAATTACTTTGGAAAAAAAATATTTTTTAGTTACTTTGGAAAAAAAATATTTTTTTTAGTTACTTTGGAAAAAAAAATATTTTTTTAGTTACTTTGGAAAAAAAAAATTTTTTTAGTTACTTTGGAAAAAAAAATATTTTTTTAGTTACTTTGGAAAAAAAAATATTTTTTTAGTTACTTTGGAAAAAAAAATATTTTTTTAGTTTCTTTGGAAAAACATTTTTTTTTTAGTTACTTTGGAAAAAAAAATATTTTTTTAGTTTCTTTGGAAAAAAAAATATTTTTTTAGTTACTTTGGAAAAAAAAATATTTTTTTAGTTACTTTGGAAAAAAAAATATTTTTTTAGTTTCTTTGGAGAAAAAAAATATTTTTTTAGTTACTTTGGAAAAAAAAATATTTTTTTAGTTACTTTGGAAAAAAAAATATTTTTTTAGTTACTTTGGAAAAAAAAAAAAATTTTAATTACTTTGGAAAAAAAATATTTTTTTAGTTACTTTGGAAAAAAAAAAAATTTTTTAGTTACTTTGGAAAAAAAAAATTTTTTTAGTTTCTTTGGAAAAAAAAATATATTTTTAGTTACTTTGGAAAAAAAATATTTTTTTAGTTACTTTGGAAAAAAAAATATTTTTTTAGTTACTTTGGAAAAAAAAATATTTTTTTAGTTACTTTGGAAAAAAAAATATTTTTTTAGTTACTTTGGAAAAAAAAATATTTTTTTAGTTACTTTGGAAAAAAAAATATTTTTTTAGTTACTTTGGAAAAAAAAATATTTTTTTAGTTACTTTGGAAAAAAAAAAAAAAATTTTAGTTACTTTGGGAAAAAAAATATTTTTTTAGTTACTTTGGAAAAAAAAATATTTTTTTAGTTACTTTGGAAAAAAAAATATTTTTTTAGTTACTTTGGAAAAAAAAATATTTTTTTAGTTTCTTTGGAAAAAAAAATATTTTTTTAGTTACTTTGGAAAAAAAAATATTTTTTTAGTTACTTTGGAAAAAAAAAGTATTTTTTTAGTTACTTTGGAAAAAAAATATTTTTTTAGTTACTTTGGAAAAAAAAAATTTTTTTTAGTTACTTTGGAAAAAAAATTTTTTTTTAGTTTCTTTGGAAAAAAAATATTTTTTTAGTTACTTTGGAAAAAAAAATATTTTTTTAGTTACTTTGGAAAAAAAAATATTTTTTTAGTTACTTTGGAAAAAAAAATATTTTTTTAGTTACTTTGGAAAAAAAAATATTTTTTTAGTTACTTTGGAAAAAAAAATATTTTTTTAGTTACTTTGGAAAAAAAAAAAATTTTTTAGTTACTTTGGGAAAAAAAATATTTTTTTAGTTACTTTGGAAAAAAAAAATTTTTTTTAGTTACTTTGGAAAAAAAAATATTTTTTTAGTTACTTTGGGAAAAAAAATTTTTTTTTTAGTTTCTTTGGAAAAAAAATATTTTTTAGTTACTTTGGAAAAAAAAATATTTTTTTAGTTACTTTGGAAAAAAAATATTTTTTTAGTTACTTTGGAAAAAAAAATATTTTTTTAGTTACTTTGGAAAAAAAAATATTTTTTAGTTACTTTGGAAAAAAAAATATTTTTTTAGTTACTTTGGAAAAAAAAATATTTTTTTAGTTACTTTGGAAAAAAAATTATTTTTTTAGTTACTTTGGAAAAAAAAATATTTTTTTAGTTACTTTGGAAAAAAAAAATTTTTTTTAGTTACTTTGGAAAAAAAAATATTTTTTTAGTTTCTTTGGAAAAAAAAATAATTTTTTTAGTTACTTTGGAAAAAAAAAATTTTTTTTAGTTTCTTTGGAAAAAAAAATTTTTTTTAGTTACTTTGGAAAAAAAATATTTTTTTAGTTACTTTGGAAAAAAAAATATTTTTTTAGTTACTTTGGAAAAAAAAAATATTTTTAGTTACTTTGGAAAAAAAAATTTTTTTTTAGTTACTTTGGAAAAAAAAAATTTTTTTTAGTTACTTTGGAAAAAAAAATATTTTTTTAGTTACTTTGGAAAAAAAATATTTTTTTAGTTACTTTGGAAAAAAAAATATTTTTTTAGTTACTTTGGAAAAAAAAATATTTTTTTAGTTACTTTGGAAAAAAAAATATTTTTTTAGTTACTTTGGAAAAAAAAATATTTTTTTAATTACTTTGGAAAAAAAATATTTTTTAGTTACTTTGGAAAAAATATATATTTTTAGTTACTTTGGAAAAAAAATTATTTTTTTAGTTACTTTGGAAAAAAAAATATTTTTTTAGTTACTTTGGAAAAAAAAATATTTTTTTAGTTACTTTGGAAAAAAAAATATTTTTTTAGTTACTTTAGAAAAAAAAATATTTTTTTAATTACTTTGGAAAAAAATATTTTTTAGTTACTTTGGAAAAAAAATATTTTTTTAGTTACTTTGGAAAAAACTATATTTTTTTAGTTACTTTGAAAAAAAAAATATTTTTTTAGTTACTTTGGAAAAAAAAATATTTTTTTAGTTACTTTGGAAAAAAAAATATTTTTTTAGTTACTTTGGAAAAAAAATATTTTTTTAGTTACTTTGGAAAAAAAAATATTTTTTTAGTTACTTTGGAAAAAAAAATATTTTTTTAATTACTTTGGAAAAAAAATTTTTTTTAGTTACTTTGGAAAAAAAAATATTTTTTTAGTTTCTTTGGAAAAAAAAATATTTTTTTAGTTACTTTGGAAAAAAAAATATTTTTTTAGTTACTTTGGAAAAAAAAATATTTTTTTAGTTACTTTGGAAAAAAAAATATTTTTTTAGTTACTTTGGAAAAAAAAATATTTTTTTAGTTACTTTGGAAAAAAAAAAATTTTTTAATTACTTTGGAAAAAAAATATTTTTTTAGTTACTTTGGAAAAAAAAAAAATTTTTTAGTTACTTTGGAAAAAAAAAATTTTTTTAGTTTCTTTGGAAAAAAAAATTTTTTTTAGTTACTTTGGAAAAAAAAAAATTTTTTTAGTTACTTTGGAAAAAAAAATATTTTTTTAGTTACTTTGGAAAAAAAAATATTTTTTTAGTTACTTTGGAAAAAAAAATATTTTTTTAGTTACTTTGGAAAAAAAAATATTTTTTTAGTTACTTTGGAAAAAAAAAAATTTTTTTAGTTACTTTGGGAAAAAAAATATTTTTTTAGTTACTTTGGAAAAAAAAATATTTTTTTAGTTACTTTGGAAAAAAAAATATTTTTTTAGTTACTTTGGGAAAAAAAATTTTTTTTTAGTTTCTTTGGAAAAAAAAATATTTTTTTAGTTACTTTGGAAAAAAAAATTTTTTTTTAGTTACTTTGGAAAAAAAATATTTTTTTAGTTACTTTGGAAAAAAAAATATTTTTTTAGTTACTTTGGAAAAAAAAATATTTTTTAGTTACTTTGGAAAAAAAAATATTTTTTTAGTTACTTTGGAAAAAAAAATATTTTTTTAGTTACTTTGGAAAAAAAAATATTTTTTTAGTTACTTTGGAAAAAAAAATATTTTTTTAATTACTTTGGAAAAAAAATATTTTTTAGTTACTTTGGAAAAAATATATATTTTTAGTTACTTTGGAAAAAAAATTATTTTTTTAGTTACTTTGGAAAAAAAAATATTTTTTTAGTTACTTTGGAAAAAAAAATATTTTTTTAGTTACTTTGGAAAAAAAAATATTTTTTTAGTTACTTTGGAAAAAAAAATATTTTTTTAATTACTTTGGAAAAAAAATATTTTTTAGTTACTTTGGAAAAAAAATATTTTTTTAGTTACTTTGGAAAAAAAAATATTTTTTTAGTTACTTTGGAAAAAAAAATATTTTTTTAGTTACTTTGGAAAAAAAATATTTTTTTAGTTACTTTGGAAAAAAATATATTTTTTTAGTTACTTTGGAAAAAAAATATTTTTTTAGTTACTTTGGAAAAAAAATATTTTTTTAGTTACTTTGGAAAAAAAAATATTTTTTTAATTACTTTGGAAAAAAAATATTTTTTAGTTACTTTGGAAAAAAAAAATTTTTTTTAGTTACTTTGGAAAAAAAAATATTTTTTTAGTTACTTTGGAAAAAAAAAAAATTTTTTAGTTACTTTGGAAAAAAAAATATTTTTTTAGTTACTTTGGAAAAAAAAAGTATTTTTTTAGTTACTTTGGAAAAAAAATATTTTTTTAGTTACTTTGAAAAAAAAAAAATTTTTTAGTTACTTTGGAAAAAAAAATTTTTTTTAGTTTCTTTGGAAAAAAAATATTTTTTTAGTTACTTTGGAAAAAAAAATATTTTTTTAGTTACTTTGGAAAAAAAAATATTTTTTTAGTTACTTTGGAAAAAAAAAATTTTTTTAGTTACTTTGGGAAAAAAAATTTTTTTTTAGTTACTTTGGAAAAAAAAAAATTTTTTTAGTTACTTTGGAAAAAAAAATATTTTTTTAGTTACTTTGGGAAAAAAAATTTTTTTTTTAGTTTCTTTGGAAAAAAAATATTTTTTTAGTTACTTTGGAAAAAAAAATATTTTTTTAGTTACTTTGGAAAAAAAATATTTTTTTAGTTACTTTGGAAAAAAAAATATTTTTTTAGTTACTTTGGAAAAAAAAATATTTTTTAGTTACTTTGGAAAAAAAAATATTTTTTTAGTTACTTTGGAAAAAAAAATATTTTTTTAGTTACTTTGGAAAAAAAAATATTTTTTTAGTTACTTTGGAAAAAAAAATATTTTTTTAGTTACTTTGGAAAAAAAAAAATTTTTTAGTTACTTTGGAAAAAAAAATATTTTTTTAGTTTCTTTGGAAAAAAAAATAATTTTTTTAGTTACTTTGGAAAAAAAAATATTTTTTTAGTTTCTTTGGAAAAAAAAAATTTTTTTAGTTACTTTGGAAAAAAAATATTTTTTTAGTTACTTTGGAAAAAAAAATATTTTTTTAGTTACTTTGGAAAAAAAAAATATTTTTAGTTACTTTGGAAAAAATTTTTTTTTTTTAGTTACTTTGGAAAAAAAAAATTTTTTTTAGTTACTTTGGAAAAAAAAATATTTTTTTAGTTACTTTGGAAAAAAAATATTTTTTTAGTTACTTTGGAAAAAAAAATATTTTTTTAGTTACTTTGGAAAAAAAAATATTTTTTTAGTTACTTTGGAAAAAAAAATATTTTTTTAGTTACTTTGGAAAAAAAAATATTTTTTTAATTACTTTGGAAAAAAAATATTTTTTAGTTACTTTGGAAAAAATATATATTTTTAGTTACTTTGGAAAAAAAATTATTTTTTTAGTTACTTTGGAAAAAAAATATTTTTTTAGTTACTTTGGAAAAAAAAATATTTTTTTAGTTACTTTGGAAAAAAAAATATTTTTTTAGTTACTTTAGAAAAAAAAATATTTTTTTAATTACTTTGGAAAAAAAATATTTTTTAGTTACTTTGGAAAAAAAATATTTTTTTAGTTACTTTGGAAAAAAAAATATTTTTTTAGTTACTTTGAAAAAAAAATATTTTTTTAGTTACTTTGGAAAAAAAAATATTTTTTTAGTTACTTTGGAAAAAAAAATATTTTTTTAGTTACTTTGGAAAAAAAATATTTTTTTAGTTACTTTGGAAAAAAAAAATATTTTTTTAGTTACTTTGGAAAAAAAAATATTTTTTTAATTACTTTGGAAAAAAAATATTTTTTAGTTACTTTGGAAAAAAAAAATTTTTTTTAGTTACTTTGGAAAAAAAAATATTTTTTTAGTTACTTTGGAAAAAAAAAATTTTTTTTAGTTACTTTGGAAAAAAAAATATTTTTTTAGTTACTTTGGGAAAAAAAATATTTTTTTAGTTACTTTGGAAAAAAAAATATTTTTTTAGTTTCTTTGGAAAAAAATTTTTTTTTTTAGTTACTTTGGAAAAAAAAATATTTTTTTAGTTTCTTTGGAAAAAAAAATATTTTTTTAGTTACTTTGGAAAAAAAAATATTTTTTTAGTTACTTTGGAAAAAAAAATATTTTTTTAGTTTCTTTGGAAAAAAAAATATTTTTTTAGTTACTTTGGAAAAAAAAATATTTTTTTAGTTACTTTGGAAAAAAAAATATTTTTTTAGTTACTTTGGAAAAAAAATTTTTTTTTTAATTACTTTGGAAAAAAAATATTTTTTTAGTTACTTTGGAAAAAAAAAATTTTTTTTAGTTACTTTGGAAAAAAAAATTTTTTTTAGTTTCTTTGGAAAAAAAAATATTTTTTTAGTTACTTTGGAAAAAAAAATATTTTTTTAGTTACTTTGGAAAAAAAAATATTTTTTTAGTTACTTTGGAAAAAAAAATATTTTTTTAGTTACTTTGGAAAAAAAAATATTTTTTTAGTTACTTTGGAAAAAAAAATATTTTTTTAGTTACTTTGGAAAAAAAAATATTTTTTTAGTTACTTTGGAAAAAAAAAATGTTTTAGTTACTTTGGGAAAAAAAATATTTTTTTAGTTACTTTGGAAAAAAAAATATTTTTTTAGTTACTTTGGAAAAAAATATATTTTTTTAGTTACTTTGGAAAAAAAAATATTTTTTTAGTTTCTTTGGAAAAAAAAATATTTTTTTAGTTACTTTGGAAAAAAAAATATTTTTTTAGTTACTTTGGAAAAAAAAAGTATTTTTTTAGTTACTTTGGAAAAAAAAATATTTTTTTAGTTACTTTGGAAAAAAAAATATTTTTTTAGTTACTTTGGAAAAAAAAATATTTTTTTAGTTACTTTGGAAAAAAAATTATTTTTTTAGTTACTTTGGAAAAAAAAATATTTTTTTAATTACTTTGGAAAAAATATATTTTTTTAGTTACTTTGGAAAAAAAAATATTTTTTTAGTTACTTTGGAAAAAAAAATATTTTTTTAGTTACTTTGGAAAAAAAAATATTTTTTTAGTTACTTTGGAAAAAAAAATATTTTTTTAGTTACTTTGGAAAAAAAAAAAATTTTAGTTACTTTGGAAAAAAAAATATTTTTTTAGTTTCTTTGGAAAAAAAAACATTTTTTTAGTTACTTTGGAAAAAAATATATTTTTTTAGTTACTTTGGAAAAAAAAAATTTTTTTTAGTTACTTTGGGAAAATTTTTTTTTTTTTAGTTTCTTTGGAAAAAAAAATATTTTTTTAGTTACTTTGGAAAAAAAATTTTTTTTTTAGTTACTTTGGAAAAAAAAAAATGTTTTAGTTACTTTGGAAAAAAAAATATTTTTTTAGTTTCTTTGGAAAAAAAAATGTTTTAGTTACTTTGGAAAAAAAAATATTTTTTTAGTTTCTTTGGAAAAAAAAATATTTTTTTAGTTACTTTGGAAAAAAAATATTTTTTTAGTTACTTTGGAAAAAAAAATATTTTTTTAGTTACTTTGGAAAAAAAAATATTTTTTTAGTTACTTTGGAAAAAAAAAAAAATTTTAATTACTTTGGAAAAAAAATATTTTTTTAGTTACTTTGGAAAAAAAAAATTTTTTAGTTACTTTGGGAAAAAAAATATTTTTTTAGTTACTTTGGAAAAAAAAATATTTTTTTAGTTACTTTGGAAAAAAAAATATTTTTTTAGTTACTTTGGAAAAAAAAATTTTTTTTAGTTACTTTGGAAAAAAAAATATTTTTTTAGTTACTTTGGAAAAAAAATATTTTTTTAGTTACTTTGGAAAAAAAAATATTTTTTTAGTTACTTTGGAAAAAAAAATATTTTTTTAGTTACTTTGGAAAAAAAAATATTTTTTTAGTTACTTTGGAAAAAAAAATATTTTTTTAGTTACTTTGGAAAAAAAAATATTTTTTTAGTTACTTTGGAAAAAAAAATATTTTTTTAGTTACTTTGGAAAAAAAATATTTTTTTAGTTACTTTGGAAAAAAAAATATTTTTTTAATTACTTTGGAAAAAATATATTTTTTAGTTACTTTGGAAAAAAAATATTTTTTTAGTTACTTTGGAAAAAAAAATATTTTTTTAGTTACTTTGGAAAAAAAAATATTTTTTTAGTTACTTTGGAAAAAAAAATATTTTTTTAGTTACTTTGGAAAAAAAAATATTTTTTTAGTTACTTTGGAAAAAAAAATATTTTTTTAGTTACTTTGGAAAAAAAAATATTTTTTTAGTTACTTTGGAAAAAAAAATATTTTTTTAGTTACTTTGGAAAAAAAATTATTTTTTTAGTTACTTTGGAAAAAAAAATATTTTTTTAGTTACTTTGGAAAAAAAAATATTTTTTTAATTACTTTGGAAAAAATATATTTTTTTAGTTACTTTGGAAAAAAAAAAATTTTTTTAGTTACTTTGGAAAAAAATATATTTTTTTAGTTACTTTGGAAAAAAAAATATTTTTTTAGTTACTTTGGAAAAAAAAATATTTTTTTAGTTTCTTTGGAAAAAAAAATATTTTTTTAGTTACTTTGGAAAAAAATATATTTTTTTAGTTACTTTGGAAAAAAAAAAATTTTTTTAGTTACTTTGGGAAAATTTTTTTTTTTTTAGTTTCTTTGGAAAAAAAATATTTTTTTAGTTACTTTGGAAAAAAAAATTTTTTTTTAGTTACTTTGGAAAAAAAAATGTTTTAGTTACTTTGGAAAAAAAAATATTTTTTTAGTTTCTTTGGAAAAAAAAAATGTTTTAGTTACTTTGGAAAAAAAAATATTTTTTTAGTTTCTTTGGAAAAAAAAATATTTTTTTAGTTACTTTGGAAAAAAAAATATTTTTTTAGTTACTTTGGAAAAAAAAATATTTTTTTAGTTACTTTGGAAAAAAAAATATTTTTTTAGTTACTTTGGAAAAAAAAATATTTTTTTAGTTACTTTGGAAAAAAAAAATTTTTTTTAATTACTTTGGAAAAAAAATAATTTTTTAGTTACTTTGGAAAAAAAAAAATTTTTTAGTTACTTTGGAAAAAAAAATATTTTTTTAGTTACTTTGGAAAAAAAAATATTTTTTTAGTTACTTTGGAAAAAAAAATATTTTTTTAGTTACTTTGGAAAAAAAATTTTTTTTTAGTTACTTTGGAAAAAAAAATATTTTTTTAGTTACTTTGGAAAAAAAATATTTTTTTAGTTACTTTGGAAAAAAAAATATTTTTTTAGTTACTTTGGGAAAAAAAATATTTTTTTAGTTACTTTGGAAAAAAAAATATTTTTTTAGTTACTTTGGAAAAAAAAATATTTTTTTAGTTACTTTGGAAAAAAAAATATTTTTTTAGTTACTTTGGAAAAAAAATATTTTTTTAGTTACTTTGGAAAAAAAATATTTTTTTAGTTACTTTGGAAAAAAAAATATTTTTTTAATTACTTTGGAAAAAAAATATTTTTTAGTTACTTTGGAAAAAAAATATTTTTTTAGTTACTTTGGAAAAAAAAATATTTTTTTAGTTACTTTGGAAAAAAAAATATTTTTTTAGTTACTTTGGAAAAAAAAATATTTTTTTAGTTACTTTGGAAAAAAAAATATTTTTTTAGTTACTTTGGAAAAAAAATATTTTTTTAGTTACTTTGGAAAAAAAAATATTTTTTTAGTTACTTTGGAAAAAAAAATTTTTTTTTAGTTACTTTGGAAAAAAAAAATGTTTTAGTTACTTTGGAAAAAAAAAAATTTTTTTAGTTTCTTTGGAAAAAAAAATGTTTTAGTTACTTTGGAAAAAAAAATATTTTTTTAGTTTCTTTGGAAAAAAAAATATTTTTTTAGTTACTTTGGAAAAAAAAATATTTTTTTAGTTACTTTGGAAAAAAAAATATTTTTTTAGTTACTTTGGAAAAAAAAATATTTTTTTAGTTACTTTGGAAAAAAAAAATATTTTTTTAGTTACTTTGGAAAAAAAAATTTTTTTTTAATTACTTTGGAAAAAAAATATTTTTTTAGTTACTTTGGAAAAAAAAAATTTTTTTAGTTACTTTGGAAAAAAAAATATTTTTTTAGTTACTTTGGAAAAAAAAATATTTTTTTAGTTACTTTGGAAAAAAAAATATTTTTTTAGTTACTTTGGAAAAAAAAATTTTTTTTAGTTACTTTGGAAAAAAAAATATTTTTTTAGTTACTTTGGAAAAAAAATATTTTTTTAGTTACTTTGGAAAAAAAAATATTTTTTTAGTTACTTTGGAAAAAAAAAATATTTTTTTAGTTACTTTGGAAAAAAAAATATTTTTTTAGTTACTTTGGAAAAAAAAATATTTTTTTAGTTACTTTGGAAAAAAAAATATTTTTTTAGTTACTTTGGAAAAAAAAATATTTTTTTAGTTACTTTGGAAAAAAAATATTTTTTTAGTTACTTTGGAAAAAAAAATATTTTTTTAATTACTTTGGAAAAAAAATATTTTTTAGTTACTTTGGAAAAAAAATATTTTTTTAGTTACTTTGGAAAAAAAAATATTTTTTTAGTTACTTTGGAAAAAAAAATATTTTTTTAGTTACTTTGGAAAAAAAAATATTTTTTTAGTTACTTTGGAAAAAAAAATATTTTTTTAGTTACTTTGGAAAAAAAAATATTTTTTTAGTTACTTTGGAAAAAAAATTATTTTTTTAGTTACTTTGGAAAAAAAATTATTTTTTTAGTTACTTTGGAAAAAAAAATATTTTTTTAATTACTTTGGAAAAAATATATTTTTTTAGTTACTTTGGAAAAAAAAATATTTTTTTAGTTATTTTGGAAAAAAATATATTTGTTTAGTTACTTTGGAAAAAAAAATATTTTTTTAGTTACTTTGGAAAAAAAAATATTTTTTTAGTTACTTTGGAAAAAAAAATATTTTTTTAGTTACTTTGGAAAAAAAAATATTTTTTTAGTTACTTTGGAAAAAATAAAAATGTTTTAGTTACTTTGGAAAAAAAATTATTTTTTTAGTTTCTTTGGAAAAAAAAAACATTTTTTTAGTTACTTTGGAAAAAAAAATATTTTTTTAGTTTCTTTGGAAAAAAAAATATTTTTTTAGTTACTTTGGAAAAAAAAATATTTTTTTAGTTACTTTGGAAAAAAAAAATTTTTTTTAGTTACTTTGGAAAAAAAAATATTTTTTTAGTTTCTTTGGAAAAAAAAATATTTTTTTAGTTACTTTGGAAAAAAAAATATTTTTTTAGTTACTTTGGAAAAAAAAATGTTTTAGTTACTTTGGAAAAAAAATATTTTTTTAGTTTCTTTGGAAAAAAAAAATGTTTTAGTTACTTTGGAAAAAAATTTTTTTTTTTAGTTTCTTTGGAAAAAAAAATATTTTTTTAGTTACTTTGGAAAAAAAAATATTTTTTTAGTTACTTTGAAAAAAAAAATATTTTTTTAGTTACTTTGGAAAAAAAAATATTTTTTTAGTTACTTTGGAAAAAAAAATATTTTTTTAATTACTTTGGAAAAAAAATATTTTTTTAGTTACTTTGGAAAAAAAATATTTTTTTAGTTACTTTGGAAAAAAAAATATTTTTTTAGTTTCTTTGGAAAAAAAAATATTTTTTTAGTTACTTTGGAAAAAAAAATATTTTTTTAGTTACTTTGGAAAAAAAATATTTTTTTTGTTACTTTGGAAAAAAAAATATTTTTTTAGTTACTTTGGAAAAAAAAATATTTTTTTAGTTACTTTGGAAAAAAAAATATTTTTTTAGTTACTTTGGAAAAAAAAATATTTTTTTAGTTACTTTGGAAAAAAAAATATTTTTTTAGTTACTTTGGAAAAAAAAATATTTTTTTAGTTACTTTGGAAAAAAAATATTTTTTTAGTTACTTTGGAAAAAAAAAAAATTTTTTAGTTACTTTGGAAAAAAAATTTTTTTTTTAGTTACTTTGGAAAAAAAAATATTTTTTTAGTTTCTTTGGAAAAAAAAATATTTTTTTAGTTACTTTGGAAAAAAAATATTTTTTTAGTTACTTTGGAAAAAAAAATATTTTTTTAGTTACTTTGGAAAAAAAAATATTTTTTTAGTTACTTTGGAAAGAAAATATTTTTTTAATTACTTTGGAAAAAAAAAAATTTTTTAGTTACTTTGGAAAAAAAAATATTTTTTTAGTTACTTTGGAAAAAAAAATATTTTTTTAGTTACTTTGGAAAAAAAAATATTTTTTTAGTTACTTTGGAAAAAAAAATATTTTTTTAGTTACTTTGGAAATTTTTTTTTTTTTTTAATTACTTTGGAAAAAAAAAAAATTTTTTAGTTACTTTGGAAAAAAAAAATTTTTTTTAGTTTCTTTGGAAAAAAAAATTTTTTTTTAGTTACTTTGGAAAAAAAAATATTTTTTTAGTTACTTTGGAAAAAAAAATATTTTTTTAGTTACTTTGGAAAAAAAAATATTTTTTTAGTTACTTTGGAAAAAAAATATTTTTTTTGTTACTTTGGAAAAAAAAATATTTTTTTAGTTACTTTGGAAAAAAAATATTTTTTTAGTTACTTTGGAAAAAAAAATATTTTTTTAGTTACTTTGGAAAAAAATATATTTTTTTAGTTACTTTGGAAAAAAAAATATTTTTTTAGTTACTTTGGAAAAAAAATATTTTTTTAGTTACTTTGGAAAAAAAAATATTTTTTTAGTTACTTTGGAAAAAAAAATATTTTTTTAGTTACTTTGGGAAAAAAAATATTTTTTTAGTTACTTTGGAAAAAAAAATATTTTTTTAGTTACTTTGGAAAAAAAAATATTTTTTTAGTTTCTTTGGAAAAAAAAATATTTTTTTAATTACTTTGGAAAAACAATATTTTTTTAGTTACTTTGGAAAAAAAAAATATTTTTTTAGTTACTTTGGAAAAAAAAATATTTTTTTAGTTACTTTGGAAAAAAAAATATTTTTTTAGTTACTTTGGAAAAAAAATATTGTTTTAGTTACTTTGGGAAAAAATATATTTTTTTAGTTACTTTGGAAAAAAAATATTTTTTTAGTTACTTTGGAAAAAAAAATATTTTTTTAATTACTTTGGAAAAAAAATATTTTTTTAGTTACTTTGGAAAAAAAAAATTTTTTTTAGTTACTTTGGAAAAAAAAATATTTTTTTAGTTACTTTGGAAAAAAAAATATTTTTTTAGTTACTTTGGAAAAAAAAATATTTTTTTAGTTACTTTGGGAAAAAAAAAATTTTTTTAGTCACTTTGGAAAAAAAAAAATTTTTTTAGTTACTTTGGAAAAAAAAAAATTTTTTTAGTTACTTTGGAAAAAAAAAATTTTTTTAGTTTCTTTGGAAAAAAAAAATTTTTTTAGTTACTTTGGAAAAAAAAATATTTTTTTAGTTTCTTTGGAAAAAAAAATATTTTTTTAGTTACTTTGGAAAAAAAAAATATTTTTTTAGTTACTTTGGAAAAAAAAATATTTTTTTAGTTACTTTGGAAAAAAAAATATTTTTTTAGTTACTTTGGAAAAAAAATATTGTTTTAGTTACTTTGGGAAAAAATATATTTTTTTAGTTACTTTGGAAAAAAAATATTTTTTTAGTTACTTTGGAAAAAAAATTTTTTTTTAATTACTTTGGAAAAAAAATATTTTTTTAGTTACTTTGGAAAAAAAAAATTTTTTTTAGTTACTTTGGAAAAAAAAATATTTTTTTAGTTACTTTGGAAAAAAAAATATTTTTTTAGTGACTTTGGAAAAAAAAATATTTTTTTAGTTACTTTGGGAAAAAAAAAATTTTTTTAGTCACTTTGGAAAAAAAAAATTTTTTTAGTTACTTTGGAAAAAAAAATTTTTTTTAGTTACTTTGGAAAAAAAATTTTTTTTTAGTTTCTTTGGAAAAAAAAAATTTTTTTAGTTACTTTGGAAAAAAAAATATTTTTTTAGTTTCTTTGGAAAAAAAAATATTTTTTTAGTTACTTTGGAAAAAAAAATTTTTTTTTAGTTACTTTGGAAAAAAAAATATTTTTTTAGTTACTTTGGAAAAAAAAATATTTTTTTAGTTACTTTGGAAAAAAAATATTTTTTTAGTTACTTTGGAAAAAAAAATATTTTTTTAGTTACTTTGGAAAAAAAAATATTTTTTTAGTTACTTTGGAAAAAAATATATTTTTTTAGTTACTTTGGAAAAAAAAATATTTTTTTAGTTACTTTGGAAAAAAAAATATTTTTTTAGTTACTTTGGAAAAAATATATTTTTTTAGTTACTTTGGAAAAAAAAATATTTTTTTAGTTACTTTGGAAAAAAAAATATTTTTTTAGTTACTTTGGAAAAAAAAATATTTTTTTAGTTACTTTGGAAAAAAAAATATTTTTTTAGTTACTTTGGAAAAATATTTTTTTTTTAGTTACTTTGGAAAAAAAATATTTTTTTAGTTACTTTGGAAAAAAAAATATTTTTTTAGTTTCTTTGGAAAAAAAGTTACGTTTTTAGTTACTTTGGAAAAAAAAATATTTTTTTAGTTACTTTGGAAAAAAAAATATTTTTTTAGTTACTTTGGAAAAAAAAATATTTTTTTAGTTACTTTGGAAAAAAAAATATTTTTTTAGTTACTTTGGGAAAAAAAATATTTTTTTAGTTACTTTGGAAAAAAAATATTTTTTTAGTTACTTTGGAAAAAAAAATATTTTTTTAATTACTTTGGAAAAAAAATATTTTTTTAGTTACTTTGGAAAAAAAAATATTTTTTTAGTTACTTTGGAAAAAAAAATATTTTTTTAGTTACTTTGGGAAAAAAAATATTTTTTTAGTCACTTTGGAAAAAAAAAAAATTTTTTAGTTACTTTGGAAAAAAAAAATTTTTTTTAGTTACTTTGGAAAAAAAAATTTTTTTTAGTTTCTTTGGAAAAAAAAAAATTTTTTAGTTACTTTGGAAAAAAAAATATTTTTTTAGTTTCTTTGGAAAAAAAAATATTTTTTTAGTTACTTTGGGAAAAAAAATATTTTTTTAGTTACTTTGGAAAAAAAAATATTTTTTTAGTTACTTTGGAAAAAAAAATATTTTTTTAGTTACTTTGGAAAAAAAATATTTTTTTAGTTACTTTGGAAAAAAAAATATTTTTTTAGTTACTTTGGAAAAAAAAATATTTTTTTAGTTACTTTGGAAAAAATTTTTTTTTTTAATTACTTTGGAAAAAAAAAATTTTTTTTAGTTACTTTGGAAAAAAAAATATTTTTTTAGTTTCTTTGGAAAAAAAAATTTTTTTTTAGTTACTTTGGAAAAAAAAATATTTTTTTAGTTACTTTGGAAAAAAAAATATTTTTTTAGTTACTTTGGAAAAAAAAATATTTTTTTAGTTACTTTGGAAAAAAAATATTTTTTTTGTTACTTTGGAAAAAAAAAATATTTTTTTAGTTACTTTGGAAAAAAAATATTTTTTTAGTTACTTTGGAAAAAAAAATATTTTTTTAGTTACTTTGGAAAAAAATATATTTTTTTAGTTACTTTGGAAAAAAAATATTTTTTTAGTTACTTTGGAAAAAAAATATTTTTTTAGTTACTTTGGAAAAAAAAATATTTTTTTAGTTACTTTGGAAAAAAAAATATTTTTTTAGTTACTTTGGAAAAAAAAATATTTTTTTAGTTACTTTGGAAAAAAAAATATTTTTTTAGTTACTTTGGAAAAAAAAATATTTTTTTAGTTTCTTTGGAAAAAAAAATATTTTTTTAATTACTTTGGAAAAACAATATTTTTTTAGTTACTTTGGGAAAAAATATATTTTTTTAGTTACTTTGGAAAAAAAATATTTTTTTAGTTACTTTGGAAAAAAAAATATTTTTTTAATTACTTTGGAAAAAAAATATTTTTTTAGTTACTTTGGAAAAAAAATATTTTTTTTAGTTACTTTGGAAAAAAAAATATTTTTTTAGTTACTTTGGAAAAAAAAAAATTTTTTTAGTTACTTTGGAAAAAAAAATATTTTTTTAGTTACTTTGGAAAAAAAATATTTTTTTAGTTACTTTGGAAAAAAAAATATTTTTTTAGTTACTTTGGAAAAAAATATATTTTTTTAGTTACTTTGGAAAAAAAAATATTTTTTTAGTTACTTTGGAAAAAAATATATTTTTTTAGTTACTTTGGAAAAAATATATTTTTTTAGTTACTTTGGAAAAAAAAATATTTTTTTAGTTACTTTGGAAAAAAAAATATTTTTTTAGTTACTTTGGAAAAAAAAATATTTTTTTAGTTACTTTGGAAAAAAAAATATTTTTTTAGTTACTTTGGAAAAATATTTTTTTTTTAGTTACTTTGGAAAAAAAATATTTTTTTAGTTACTTTGGAAAAAAAAATATTTTTTTAGTTTCTTTGGAAAAAAAGTTACGTTTTTAGTTACTTTGGAAAAAAAAATATTTTTTTAGTTACTTTGGAAAAAAAAATATTTTTTTAGTTACTTTGGAAAAAAAAATATTTTTTTAGTTACTTTGGAAAAAAAAATATTTTTTTAGTTACTTTGGGAAAAAAAATATTTTTTTAGTTACTTTGGAAAAAAAATATTTTTTTAGTTACTTTGGAAAAAAAAATATTTTTTTAATTACTTTGGAAAAAAAATATTTTTTTAGTTACTTTGGAAAAAAAAATATTTTTTTAGTTACTTTGGAAAAAAAAATATTTTTTTAGTTACTTTGGAAAAAAAATTATTTTTTTAGTTACTTTGGAAAAAAAAATATTTTTTTAGTTACTTTGGGAAAAAAAATATTTTTTTAGTCACTTTGGAAAAAAAAAAATTTTTTTAGTTACTTTGGAAAAAAAAAAATTTTTTTAGTTACTTTGGAAAAAAAAATTTTTTTTAGTTTCTTTGGAAAAAAAAAAAATTTTTTAGTTACTTTGGAAAAAAAAATATTTTTTTAGTTTCTTTGGAAAAAAAAATATTTTTTTAGTTACTTTGGGAAAAAAAATATTTCTTTAGTTACTTTGGAAAAAAAAATATTTTTTTAGTTACTTTGGAAAAAAAAATATTTTTTTAGTTACTTTGGAAAAAAAATATTTTTTTAGTTACTTTGGAAAAAAAAATATTTTTTTAGTTACTTTGGAAAAAAAAATATTTTTTTAGTTACTTTGGAAAAAAAAATATTTTTTTAGTTTCTTTGGAAAAAAAATTTTTTTTTTAGTTACTTTGGAAAAAAAAATATTTTTTTAGTTACTTTGGAAAAAAAAATATTTTTTTAGTTACTTTGGAAAAAAAAATATTTTTTTAGTTACTTTGGAAAAAAAATATTTTTTTTGTTACTTTGGAAAAAAAAATATTTTTTTAGTTACTTTGGAAAAAAAATATTTTTTTAGTTACTTTGGAAAAAAAAATATTTTTTTAGTTACTTTGGAAAAAAATATATTTTTTTAGTTACTTTGGAAAAAAAAATATTTTTTTAGTTACTTTGGAAAAAAAATATTTTTTTAGTTACTTTGGAAAAAAAAATATTTTTTTAGTTACTTTGGAAAAAAAAATATTTTTTTAGTTACTTTGGAAAAAAAAATATTTTTTTAGTTACTTTGGAAAAAAAAATATTTTTTTAGTTACTTTGGAAAAAAAAAATATTTTTTTAGTTTCTTTGGAAAAAAAAATATTTTTTTAATTACTTTGGAAAAACAATATTTTTTTAGTTACTTTGGAAAAAAAAAATATTTTTTTAGTTACTTTGGAAAAAAAAATATTTTTTTAGTTACTTTGGAAAAAAAAATATTTTTTTAGTTACTTTGGAAAAAAAAATATTTTTTTAGTTACTTTGGAAAAAAAATATTGTTTTAGTTACTTTGGAAAAAAAAATATTTTTTTAGTTACTTTGGGAAAAAAAATATTTTTTTAGTCACTTTGGAAAAAAAAAAAAATTTTTAGTTACTTTGGAAAAAAAAAATTTTTTTAGTTACTTTGGAAAAAAAAATTTTTTTTAGTTTCTTTGGAAAAAAAAATTTTTTTTAGTTACTTTGGAAAAAAAAATATTTTTTTAGTTTCTTTGGAAAAAAAAATATTTTTTTAGTTACTTTGGAAAATTTTTTTTTTTTTTAGTTACTTTGGAAAAAAATATATTTTTTTAGTTACTTTGGAAAAAAAAATATTTTTTTAGTTACTTTGGAAAAAAAATATTTTTTTAGTTACTTTGGAAAAAAAAATATTTTTTTAGTTACTTTGGAAAAAAAAATATTTTTTTAGTTACTTTGGAAAAAAATATATTTTTTTAGTTACTTTGGAAAAAAAAATATTTTTTTAGTTTCTTTGGAAAAAAAAAAAAATTTTTAGTTACTTTGGAAAAAAAAATATTTTTTTAGTTTCTTTGGAAAAAAAATTATTTTTTTAGTTACTTTGGAAAAAAAAATATTTTTTTAGTTACTTTGGAAAAAAAAATATTTTTTTAGTTACTTTGGAAAAAAATATATTTTTTTAGTTACTTTGGAAAAAATATATTTTTTTAGTTACTTTGGAAAAAAAAATATTTTTTTAGTTACTTTGGAAAAAAATATATTTTTTTAGTTACTTTGGAAAAAAAAATATTTTTTTAGTTACTTTGGAAAAAAAAATATTTTTTTAGTTACTTTGGAAAAATATTTTTTTTTTAGTTACTTTGGAAAAAAAATATTTTTTTAGTTACTTTGGAAAAATATTTTTTTTTTAGTTACTTTGGAAAAAAAATATTTTTTTAGTTACTTTGGAAAAAAAAATATTTTTTTAGTTTCTTTGGAAAAAAAGTTACGTTTTTAGTT
>NW_027635127.1:0-13277 GCF_949748355.1 Melanostigma gelatinosum | reverse complement strand
AAAGTAACTAAAAAAATATTTTTTTTTCCAAAGTAACTAAAAAATATTTTTTTTCCAAAGTAACTAAAAAAAATTTTTTTTTTCCAAAGTAACTAAAAAATTTTTTTTTTTCCAAAGTAACTAAAAAAATATTTTTTTTTCCAAAGTAACTAAAACAATTTTTATTTTCCCAAAGTAACTAAAAAAAACTTTTTTTTCCAAAGTAACTAAAAAAATATTTTTTTTTCCAAAGTAACTAAAAAAATATTTTTTTTCCCAAAGTAACTAAAAAAAATATTTTTTTTTCCAAAGTAACTAAAAAAATATTTTTTTTTCCAAAGTAACTAAAAAAATATTTTTTTTTCCAAAGTAACTAAAAAAATATTTTTTTTTCCAAAGTAACTAAAAAAATATTTTTTTTCCAAAAGTAACTAAAAAAAATTTTTTTTTCCAAGAAACCAAAAAAATATTTTTTTTTCCAAAGTAACTAAAAAAATATTTTTTTCCAAAGTAACTAAAAAAATATTTTTTTTTCCAAAGTAACTAAAAAAATATTTTTTTTTCCAAAGTAACTAAAAAAATATTTTTTTTTCCAAAGTAACTAAAAAAAATATTTTTTTTCCAAAGTAACTAAAAAAATTTTTTTTTTTCCAAAGAAACTAAAAAAAAATTTTTTTTTCCAAAGTAACTAAAAAAATTTTTTTTTTTCCAAAGTAACTAAAAAAATATTTTTTTTCCAAAGTAACTAAAAAAATATTTTTTTTCCAAAGTAACTAAAAAAATATTTTTTTTTCCAAAGTAACTAAAAAAATATTTTTTTTTCCAAACTAAAAAAAAATATTTTTTTCCAAAGTAACTAAAAAAATATTTTTTTTTCCAAAGTAACTAAAAAAATTTTTTTTTTTTTCCAAAGTAACTAAAAAAATATTTTTTTTTCCAAAGTAACTAAAAAAATAATTTTTTTTCCAAAGTAACTAAAAAAATATTTTTTTTCCAAAGAAACTAAAAAAATATTTTTTTTCCAAAGTAACTAAAAAAATATTTTTTTTTCCAAAGTAACTAAAAAAATAATTTTTTTTCCAAAGTAACTAAAAAAATATTTTTTTTCCCAAAGAAACTAAAAAAATATTTTTTTTTCCAAAGTAACTAAAAAAAATTTTTTTTTCCAAAGAAACTAAAAAAATATTTTTTTTTCCAAAGTAACTAAAAAATATTTTTTTTTCCAAAGTAACTAAAAAAATATTTTTTTTTCCAAAGTAACTAAAAAAATATTTTTTTTTCCAAAGTAACTAAAAAAATATTTTTTTTTCCAAAGTAACTAAAAAAATATTTTTTTTTCCAAAGTAACTAAAAAAATATTTTTTTTTCCAAAGTAACTAAAAAAATATTTTTTTTTCCAAAGTAACTAAAAAAATATTTTTTTTTCCAAAGTAACTAAAAAAATATTTTTTTTCCAAAGTAACTAAAAAAAATTTTTTTTTTCCAAAGAAACAAAAAAAAATTTTTTTTTTCCAAAGTAACTAAAAAAATATTTTTTTTTCCAAAGTAACTAAAAAAATATTTTTTTTCCAAAGTAACTAAAAAAATATTTTTTTTCCAAAGTAACTAAAAAAATATTTTTTTTCCAAAGTAACTAAAAAAATATTTTTTTTTCCAAAGTAACTAAAAAAATATTTTTTTTTCCAAAGTAACTAAAAAAAATATTTTTTTTCCAAAGTAACTAAAAAAATATTTTTTTTTTCCAAAGAAACTAAAAAAAAATTTTTTTTCCAAAGTAACTAAAAAAATATTTTTTTTCCAAAGTAACTAAAAAAATATTTTTTTTTCCAAAGTAACTAAAAAAATATTTTTTTTCCCAAAGTAACTAAAAAAATTTTTTTTTTCCAAAGAAACTAAAAAAATATTTTTTTTTCCAAAGTAACTAAAAAAATATATTTTTTTCCAAAGTAACTAAAAAAAAATATTTTTTTCCAAAGTAACTAAAAAAATATTTTTTTTCCAAAGTAACTAAAAAAATATTTTTTTTTCCAAAGTAACTAAAAAAATATTTTTTTTTCCAAAGTAACTAAAAAAATATTTTTTTTTCCAAAGTAACTAAAAAATATATTTTTTTTCCAAAGTAACTAAAAAAATATTTTTTTTTCCAAAGAAACTAAAAAAAAATTTTTTTTTCCAAAGTAACTAAAAAAATATTTTTTTTTCCAAAGTAACTAAAAAAATATTTTTTTTCCAAAGTAACTAAAAAAATATTTTTTTTCCAAAGTAACTAAAAAAATATTTTTTTTCCAAAGTAACTAAAAAAATATTTTTTTTTCCAAAGTAACTAAAAAAATATTTTTTTTTCCAAAGTAACTAAAAAAATATTTTTTTTTCCAAAGTAACTAAAAAAAATATTTTTTTTTCCAAAGAAACTAAAAAAATATTTTTTTTTCCAAAGTAACTAAAAAAATATTTTTTTTTCCAAAGTAACTAAAAAAATATTTTTTTTTCCAAAGTAACTAAAAAAATATTTTTTTTCCAAAGTAACTAAAAAAATATTTTTTTTTCCAAAGTAACTAAAAAAATTTTTTTTTTTCCAAAGTAACTAAAAAAAAAATTTTTTTCCAAAGAAACTAAAAAAATATTTTTTTTCTCCAAAGTAACTAAAAAAATATTTTTTTTTCCAAAGTAACTAAAAAAATATTTTTTTTCCAAAGTAACTAAAAAAATATTTTTTTTCCAAAGTAACTAAAAAAATATTTTTTTTTCCAAAGTAACTAAAAAAATATTTTTTTTTCCAAAGTAACTAAAAAAATATATTTTTTTCCAAAGTAACTAAAAAATATATTTTTTTTCCAAAGTAACTAAAAAAATATTTTTTTTCCAAAGAAACTAAAAAAAAATTTTTTTTTCCAAAGTAACTAAAAAAATTTTTTTTTTTCCAAAGTAACTAAAAAAATATTTTTTTTTCCAAAGTAACTAAAAAAATATTTTTTTTCCAAAGTAACTAAAAAAATATTTTTTTTCCAAAGTAACTAAAAAAATATTTTTTTTTCCAAAGTAACTAAAAAAATTTTTTTTTTTCCAAAGTAACTAAAAAAATATTTTTTTTTCCAAAGTAACTAAAAAAAATATTTTTTTTCCAAAGTAACTAAAAAAATATTTTTTTTTCCAAAGTAACTAAAAAAATATTTTTTTTTCCAAAGTAACTAAAAAAAAATATTTTTTTCCAAAGTAACTAAAAAAATATTTTTTTTTCCAAAGTAACTAAAAAAATATTTTTTTTTCCAAAGTAACTAAAAAAATATTTTTTTTTCCAAAGTAACTAAAAAAATAATTTTTTTTCCAAAGTAACTAAAAAAATATTTTTTTTTCCAAAGAAACTAAAAAAATATTTTTTTTCCAAAGTAACTAAAAAAATATTTTTTTTTCCAAAGTAACTAAAAAAATATTTTTTTTTCCAAAGTAACTAAAAAAATATTTTTTTTCCCAAAGAAACTAAAAAAATATTTTTTTTTCCAAAGTAACTAAAAAAAAATTTTTTTTTCCAAAGAAACTAAAAAAATATTTTTTTTTCCAAAGTAACTAAAAAATATTTTTTTTTCCAAAGTAACTAAAAAAATATTTTTTTTTCCAAAGTAACTAAAAAAATATTTTTTTTTCCAAAGTAACTAAAAAAATATTTTTTTTTCCA
The DNA here is from genome assembly GCF_949748355.1 of Melanostigma gelatinosum. Classification (NCBI taxonomy): domain Eukaryota; kingdom Metazoa; phylum Chordata; class Actinopteri; order Perciformes; family Zoarcidae; genus Melanostigma; species Melanostigma gelatinosum. The sequence continues at coordinate 9,625 of NW_027635127.1, read as the reverse complement.
AAGTAACTAAAAAAATATTTTTTTTTCCAAAGTAACTAAAAAAATATTTTTTTTTCCAAAGTAACTAAAAAAATATTTTTTTTTCCAAAGTAACTAAAAATTTTTTTTTTTTTCCAAAGTAACTAAAAAAATATTTTTTTTTCCAAAGTAACTAAAAAATATTTTTTTTTCCAAAGTAACTAAAAAAATATTTTTTTTTCCAAAGTAACTAAAAAAATATTTTTTTTTCCAAAGTAACTAAAAAAATATTTTTTTTTCCAAAGTAACTAAAAAAATATTTTTTTTTCCAAAGTAACTAAAAAAATATTTTTTTTTCCAAAGTAACTAAAAAAATATTTTTTTTTCCAAAGTAACTAAAAAAATATTTTTTTTTCCAAAGAAACTAAAAAAATATTTTTTTTCCAAAGTAACTAAAAAAAATATTTTTTTTCCAAAGTAACTAAAAAAATATTTTTTTTTCCAAAGTAACTAAAAAAAAAAAATTTTTTCCAAAGAAACTAAAAAAATATTTTTTTTTCCAAAGTAACTAAAAAATATTTTTTTTTCCAAAGTAACTAAAAAAATATTTTTTTTTCCAAAGTAACTAAAAAAATATTTTTTTTCCAAAGTAACTAAAAAAATATTTTTTTTCCAAAGTAACTAAAAAAATATTTTTTTTTCCAAAGTAACTAAAAAAATATTTTTTTTTCCAAAGTAACTAAAAAAATATTTTTTTTTCCAAAGTAACTAAAAAAATTTTTTTTTTTCCAAAGAAACTAAAAAAATATTTTTTTTTCCAAAGTAATTAAAAAAAAAAAAATTTTTCCAAAGTAACTAAAAAAATATTTTTTTTTCCAAAGAAACTAAAAAAAAAATTTTTTTTCCAAAGTAACTAAAAAAATATTTTTTTTTCCAAAGTAACTAAAAAAATATTTTTTTTCCAAAGTAACTAAAAAAATATTTTTTTTCCAAAGTAACTAAAAAAATATTTTTTTTTTCCAAAGTAACTAAAAAATTTTTTTTTTCCAAAGTAACTAAAAAAATTTTTTTTTTTCCAAAGTAACTAAAAAAATATTTTTTTTTCCAAAGTAACTAAAAAATATTTTTTTTTTTCCAAAGTAACTAAAAAAATATTTTTTTTTCCAAAGTAACTAAAAAAATATTTTTTTTTCCAAAGTAACTAAAAAAATATTTTTTTTCCCAAAGTAACTAAAAAAATATTTTTTTTCCAAAGTAACTAAAAAAATATTTTTTTTTCCAAAGTAACTAAAAAAATATTTTTTTTTCCAAAGTAACTAAAAAAAAAATTTTTTTTCCAAAGAAACTAAAAAAATATTTTTTTTCCAAAGTAACTAAAAAAAATATTTTTTTTCCCAAAGAAACTAAAAAAATATTTTTTTTTCCAAAGTAACTAAAAAAAAAATATTTTTTCCAAAGAAACTAAAAAAATATTTTGTTTTCCAAAGTAACTAAAAAATATTTTTTTTTCCAAAGTAACTAAAAAAATATTTTTTTTTCCAAAGTAACTAAAAAAATATTTTTTTTCCAAAGTAACTAAAAAAATATTTTTTTTCCAAAGTAACTAAAAAAATATTTTTTTTTCCAAAGTAACTAAAAAAATATTTTTTTTTCCAAAGTAACTAAAAAAATTTTTTTTTTTCCAAAGAAACTAAAAAAATATTTTTTTTTTCCAAAGTAACTAAAAAAAATATTTTTTTTCCAAAGTAACTAAAAAAATATTTTTTTTTCCAAAGAAACTAAAAAAATATTTTTTTTTCCAAAGTAACTAAAAAAATATTTTTTTTCCAAAGTAACTAAAAAAATATTTTTTTTTCCAAAGTAACTAAAAAAATATTTTTTTTTCCAAAGTAACTAAAAAATATTTTTTTTTTCCAAAGAAACTAAAAAAATATTTTTTTTTCCAAAGTAACTAAAAAAAAAAAATTTTTTCCAAAGAAACTAAAAAAATATTTTTTTTTCCAAAGTAACTAAAAAAAAAATTTTTTTTCCAAAGAAACTAAAAAAATATTTTTTTTTCCAAAGTAACTAAAAAATATATTTTTTTCCAAAGTAACTAAAAAAATATTTTTTTTTCCAAAGTAACTAAAAAAATATTTTTTTTCCAAAGTAACTAAAAAAATATTTTTTTTCCAAAGTAACTAAAAAAATATTTTTTTTTCCAAAGTAACTAAAAAAATATTTTTTTTTCCAAAGTAACTAAAAATATTTTTTTTTTCCAAAGAAACTAAAAAAATATTTTTTTTTCCAAAGTAACTAAAAAAAATATTTTTTTTCCCAAAGAAACTAAAAAAAATTTTTTTTTTCCAAAGTAACTAAAAAAAATTTTTTTTTTCCAAAGTAACTAAAAATTTTTTTTTTTTTCCAAAGTAACTAAAAAAATTTTTTTTTTTCCAAAGTAACTAAAAAAATATTTTTTTTCCAAAGTAACTAAAAAATATTTTTTTTTTCCAAAGTAACTAAAAAAATATTTTTTTTTCCAAAGTAACTAAAAAAATATTTTTTTTTCCAAAGTAACTAAAAAAATATTTTTTTTTCCAAAGTAACTAAAAAAATATTTTTTTTCCCAAAGTAACTAAAAAAATATTTTTTTTTCCAAAGTAACTAAAAAAATATTTTTTTTTCCAAAGTAACTAAAAAAATTTTTTTTTTTCCAAAGTAACTAAAAAATTTTTTTTTTTCCAAAGTAACTAAAAAAATATTTTTTTTTCCAAAGTAACTAAAACAATTTTTATTTTCCCAAAGTAACTAAAAAAAACTTTTTTTTCCAAAGTAACTAAAAAAATATTTTTTTTTCCAAAGTAACTAAAAAAATATTTTTTTTTCCAAAGTAACTAAAAAAATATTTTTTTTTCCAAAGTAACTAAAAAAATATTTTTTTTTCCAAAGTAACTAAAAAAATATTTTTTTTTCCAAAGTAACTAAAAAAATATTTTTTTTTCCAAAGTAACTAAAAAAATATTTTTTTTCCAAAAGTAACTAAAAAAAATTTTTTTTTTCCAAAGAAACCAAAAAAATATTTTTTTTTCCAAAGTAACTAAAAAAATATTTTTTTTCCAAAGTAACTAAAAAAATATTTTTTTTTCCAAAGTAACTAAAAAAATATTTTTTTTTCCAAAGTAACTAAAAAAATATTTTTTTTTCCAAAGTAACTAAAAAAAATATTTTTTTTCCAAAGTAACTAAAAAATTTTTTTTTTTCCAAAGAAACTAAAAAAAAAAATTTTTTTCCAAAGTAACTAAAAAAAATTTTTTTTTCCAAAGTAACTAAAAAAATATTTTTTTTCCAAAGTAACTAAAAAAATATTTTTTTTCCAAAGTAACTAAAAAAATATTTTTTTTTCCAAAGTAACTAAAAAAATATTTTTTTTTCCAAACTAAAAAAAAATATTTTTTTCCAAAGTAACTAAAAAAATATTTTTTTTTCCAAAGTAACTAAAAAATTTTTTTTTTTTCCAAAGTAACTAAAAAAATATTTTTTTTTCCAAAGTAACTAAAAAAATAATTTTTTTTCCAAAGTAACTAAAAAAATATTTTTTTTTCCAAAGAAACTAAAAAAATATTTTTTTTCCAAAGTAACTAAAAAAATATTTTTTTTTCCAAAGTAACTAAAAAAATATTTTTTTTTCCAAAGTAACTAAAAAAATATTTTTTTTCCCAAAGAAACTAAAAAAATATTTTTTTTTCCAAAGTAACTAAAAAAAAATTTTTTTTTCCAAAGAAACTAAAAAAATATTTTTTTTTCCAAAGTAACTAAAAAATATTTTTTTTTCCAAAGTAACTAAAAAAATATTTTTTTTTCCAAAGTAACTAAAAAAATATTTTTTTTTCCAAAGTAACTAAAAAAATATTTTTTTTTCCAAAGTAACTAAAAAAATATTTTTTTTTCCAAAGTAACTAAAAAAATATTTTTTTTTCCAAAGTAACTAAAAAAATATTTTTTTTTCCAAAGTAACTAAAAAAATATTTTTTTTTCCAAAGTAACTAAAAAAATATTTTTTTTCCAAAAGTAACTAAAAAAAATTTTTTTTTTCCAAAGAAACAAAAAAAAATTTTTTTTTTCCAAAGTAACTAAAAAAATATTTTTTTTTCCAAAGTAACTAAAAAAATATTTTTTTTCCAAAGTAACTAAAAAAATATTTTTTTTCCAAAGTAACTAAAAAAATATTTTTTTTTCCAAAGTAACTAAAAAAATATTTTTTTTTCCAAAGTAACTAAAAAAATATTTTTTTTTCCAAAGTAACTAAAAAAAATATTTTTTTTCCAAAGTAACTAAAAAAATATTTTTTTTTCCAAAGAAACTAAAAACAAATTTTTTTTTCCAAAGTAACTAAAAAAATATTTTTTTTTCCAAAGTAACTAAAAAAATATTTTTTTTCCAAAGTAACTAAAAAAATATTTTTTTTCCAAAGTAACTAAAAAAATATTTTTTTTTCCAAAGTAACTAAAAAAATATTTTTTTTTCCAAAGTAACTAAAAAAAATTTTTTTTTTCCAAAGAAACTAAAAAAATATTTTTTTTTCCAAAGTAACTAAAAAAATATATTTTTTTCCAAAGTAACTAAAAAAAAATATTTTTTTCCAAAGTAACTAAAAAAATATTTTTTTTCCAAAGTAACTAAAAAAATATTTTTTTTTCCAAAGTAACTAAAAAAATATTTTTTTTTCCAAAGTAACTAAAAAAATATTTTTTTTTCCAAAGTAACTAAAAAATATATTTTTTTTCCAAAGTAACTAAAAAAATATTTTTTTTTCCAAAGAAACTAAAAAAAAAATTTTTTTTCCAAAGTAACTAAAAAAATATTTTTTTTTCCAAAGTAACTAAAAAAATATTTTTTTTTCCAAAGTAACTAAAAAAATATTTTTTTTCCAAAGTAACTAAAAAAATATTTTTTTTCCAAAGTAACTAAAAAAATATTTTTTTTTCCAAAGTAACTAAAAAAATATTTTTTTTTCCAAAGTAACTAAAAAAATATTTTTTTTTCCAAAGTAACTAAAAAAAATATTTTTTTTTCCAAAGAAACTAAAAAAATATTTTTTTTCCCAAAGTAACTAAAAAAATATTTTTTTTTCCAAAGTAACTAAAAAAATATTTTTTTTCCAAAGTAACTAAAAAAATATTTTTTTTTCCAAAGTAACTAAAAAAATTTTTTTTTTTCCAAAGTAACTAAAAAAATTTTTTTTTTTCCAAAGTAACTAAAAAAAAATATTTTTTTCCAAAGAAACTAAAAAAATATTTTTTTTCTCCAAAGTAACTAAAAAAATATTTTTTTTTCCAAAGTAACTAAAAAAATATTTTTTTTCCAAAGTAACTAAAAAAATATTTTTTTTCCAAAGTAACTAAAAAAATATTTTTTTTTCCAAAGTAACTAAAAAAATATTTTTTTTTCCAAAGTAACTAAAAAAATATATTTTTTTCCAAAGTAACTAAAAAATATATTTTTTTTCCAAAGTAACTAAAAAAATATTTTTTTTCCAAAGAAACTAAAAAAAAAAATTTTTTTCCAAAGTAACTAAAAAAATTTTTTTTTTCCAAAGTAACTAAAAAAATATTTTTTTTTCCAAAGTAACTAAAAAAATATTTTTTTTCCAAAGTAACTAAAACAATATTTTTTTTCCAAAGTAACTAAAAAAATATTTTTTTTCCAAAGTAACTAAAAAAATTTTTTTTTTTCCAAAGTAACTAAAAAAATTTTTTTTTTCCAAAGTAACTAAAAAAAATATTTTTTTTCCAAAGTAACTAAAAAAATATTTTTTTTTCCAAAGAAACTAAAAAATTTTTTTTTTCCAAAGTAACTAAAAAAAAAAATTTTTTCCAAAGTAACTAAAAATTTTTTTTTTTTTCCAAAGTAACTAAAAAAATTTTTTTTTTTCCAAAGTAACTAAAATTTTTTTTTTTTTTCCAAAGTAACTAAAAAAATATTTTTTTTTCCAAAGTAACTAAAAAATATTTTTTTTTCCAAAGTAACTAAAAAAATATTTTTTTTCCAAAGTAACTAAAAAATATTTTTTTTTTCCAAAGTAACTAAAAAAATATTTTTTTTTCCAAAGTAACTAAAAAAATATTTTTTTTTCCAAAGTAACTAAAAAAATATTTTTTTTTCCAAAGTAACTAAAAAAATATTTTTTTTTTCCAAAGTAACTAAAAAAATATTTTTTTTCCAAAGAAACTAAAAAAATATTTTTTTTTCCAAAGTAACTAAAAAAATATTTTTTTTTTCCATAGTAACTAAAAAAATATTTTTTTTTCCAAAGAAACTAAAAAAATATCTTTTTTTCCAAAGTAACTAAAAAAATATTTTTTTTTCCAAAGTAACTAAAAAAATATTTTTTTTCCAAAGTAACTAAAAAATTTTTTTTTTTTTCAAAGTAACTAAAAAAATATTTTTTTTTCCAAAGAAACTAAAAAAATATTTTTTTTTCCAAAGTAACTAAAAAAATATTTTTTTTTTCCAAAGTAACTAAAAAAATATTTTTTTTTCCAAAGAAACTAAAAAAATATTTTTTTTTCCAAAGTAACTAAAAAAATATTTTTTTTTCCAAAGTAACTAAAAAAATATTTTTTTTTCCAAAGAAACTAAAAAAATATTTTTTTTTCCAAAGAAACTAAAAAAATATTTTTTTTCCAAAGTAACTAAAAAAATATTTTTTTTTCCAAAGTAACTAAAAAAATATTTTTTTTTCCAAAGAAACTAAAAAAAAATTTTTTTTTCCAAAGTAACTAAAAAAATATTTTTTTTTCCAAAGTAACTAAAAAAATATTTTTTTTTTCCAAAGTAACTAAAAAAATATTTTTTTTTCCAAAGTAACTAAAAAAATATTTTTTTTCCAAAGTACTAAAAAATATTTTTTTTTCCAAAGTAACTAAAAAAATATTTTTTTTTCCAAAGTAACTAAAAAAATATTTTTTTTCCAAAGTAACTAAAAAAATATTTTTTTTTCCAAAGTAACTAAAAAAATATTTTTTTTCCAAAGTAACTAAAAAAATATTTTTTTTTCCAAAGAAACTAAAAAAAAATTTTTTTTTTCCAAAGTAACTAAAAAAAATTTTTTTTTTCCAAAGTAACTAAAAAATTTTTTTTTTTCCAAAGTAACTAAAAAATTTTTTTTTTTCCAAAGTAACTAAAAATTTTTTTTTTTTCCAAAGTAACTAAAAAAATATTTTTTTTTCCAAAGTAACTAAAAAATATTTTTTTTTCCAAAGTAACTAAAAAAATATTTTTTTTTCCAAAGTAACTAAAAAAAATATTTTTTTCCAAAGTAACTAAAAAAATATTTTTTTTTCCAAAGAAACTAAAAAAAATTTTTTTTTCCAAAGTAACTAAAAAAAATTTTTTTTTTCCAAAGTAACTAAAAAAAATATTTTTTTTCCAAAGTAACTAAAAAAATATTTTTTTTTCCAAAGAAACTAAAAAAAATTTTTTTTTCCAAAGAAACTAAAAAAATTTTTTTTTTCCAAAGTAACTAAAAAAAAAAATTTTTTTCCAAAGTAACTAAAAATTTTTTTTTTTTTCCAAAGTAACTAAAAAAAATTTTTTTTTCCAAAGTAACTAAAAAATTTTTTTTTTTCCAAAGTAACTAAAAAAATATTTTTTTTCCAAAGTAACTAAAAAATATTTTTTTTTTCCAAAGTAACTAAAAAAAATATTTTTTTTTCCAAAGTAACTAAAAAATATTTTTTTTTTCCAAAGTAACTAAAAAAATATTTTTTTTTCCAAAGTAACTAAAAAAATATTTTTTTTCCAAAGTAACTAAAAAAATATTTTTTTTTCCAAAGTAACTAAAAAAATATTTTTTTTTTTCCAAAGTAACTAAAAAAATATTTTTTTTCCAAAGAAACTAAAAAAATATTTTTTTTTCCAAAGTAACTAAAAAAATATTTTTTTTTCCATAGTAACTAAAAAAATATTTTTTTTTCCAAAGAAACTAAAAAATATCTTTTTTTCCAAAGTAACTAAAAAAATATTTTTTTTTCCAAAGTAACTAAAAAATATTTTTTTTTCCAAAGTAACTAAAAAATTTTTTTTTTTTTCCAAAGTAACTAAAAAAATATTTTTTTTTCCAAAGAAACTAAAAAAATATTTTTTTTTCCAAAGTAACTAAAAAAATATTTTTTTTTTCCAAAGTAACTAAAAAAATATTTTTTTTTCCAAAGAAACTAAAAAAATATTTTTTTTTCCAAAGTAACTAAAAAAATATTTTTTTTTCCAAAGTAACTAAAAAAATATTTTTTTTTCCAAAGAAACTAAAAAAATATTTTTTTTTCCAAAGAAACTAAAAAAATATTTTTTTTTCCAAAGTAACTAAAAAAATATTTTTTTTTCCAAAGTAACTAAAAAAATATTTTTTTTTCCAAAGAAACTAAAAAAATTTTTTTTTTTCCAAAGTAACTAAAAAAATATTTTTTTTTCCAAAGTAACTAAAAAAATATTTTTTTTTCCAAAGTAACTAAAAAAATATTTTTTTTTCCAAAGTAACTAAAAAAATATTTTTTTTCCAAAGTACTAAAAAATATTTTTTTTTCCAAAGTAACTAAAAAAATTTTTTTTTTTCCAAAGTAACTAAAATTTTTTTTTTTTTTCCAAAGTAACTAAAAAAATATTTTTTTTTCCAAAGTAACTAAAAAATATTTTTTTTTCCAAAGTAACTAAAAAAATATTTTTTTTCCAAAGTAACTAAAAAATATTTTTTTTTTTCCAAAGTAACTAAAAAAATATTTTTTTTTCCAAAGTAACTAAAAAAATATTTTTTTTTCCAAAGTAACTAAAAAAATATTTTTTTTTCCAAAGTAACTAAAAAAATATTTTTTTTTTCCAAAGTAACTAAAAAAAATATTTTTTTTCCAAAGAAACTAAAAAAATATCTTTTTTCCAAAGTAACTAAAAAAATATTTTTTTTTCCAAAGTAACTAAAAAAATATTTTTTTTTCCAAAGTAACTAAAAAATTTTTTTTTTTTCCAAAGTAACTAAAAAAATATTTTTTTTTCCAAAGAAACTAAAAAAATATTTTTTTTTCCAAAGTAACTAAAAAAATATTTTTTTTTTCCAAAGTAACTAAAAAAAATATTTTTTTTTCCAAAGAAACTAAAAAAAATATTTTTTTTTCCAAAGTAACTAAAAAAATATTTTTTTTTCCAAAGTAACTAAAAAAATATTTTTTTTTCCAAAGAAACTAAAAAAATATTTTTTTTCCAAAGAAACTAAAAAAATATTTTTTTTTCCAAAGTAACTAAAAAAATATTTTTTTTTCCAAAGTAACTAAAAAAATATTTTTTTTTCCAAAGAAACTAAAAAAATTTTTTTTTTTCCAAAGTAACTAAAAAAATATTTTTTTTCCAAAGTAACTAAAAAAATATTTTTTTTTTCCAAAGTAACTAAAAAAATATTTTTTTTTCCAAAGTAACTAAAAAAATATTTTTTTTCCAAAGTACTAAAAAATATTTTTTTTTCCAAAGTAACTAAAAAAATTTTTTTTTTTCCAAAGTAACTAAAATTTTTTTTTTTTTTCCAAAGTAACTAAAAAAATATTTTTTTTTCCAAAGTAACTAAAAAATATTTTTTTTTTCCAAAGTAACTAAAAAAATATTTTTTTTTCCAAAGTAACTAAAAAATATTTTTTTTTTCCAAAGT
>NW_027635128.1:0-24487 GCF_949748355.1 Melanostigma gelatinosum | reverse complement strand
TTTTTTTTCCAAAGTAACTAAAAAAATATTTTTTTTTCCAAAGTAACTAAAAAAATAGTTTTTTTTCCAAAGTAACTAAAAAAATATTTTTTTTCCAAAGTAACTAAAAAAATATTTTTTTTTCCAAAGTAACTAAAAAAATATTTTTTTTCCAAAGTAACTAAAAAAATATTTTTTTTTCCAAAGTAACTAAAAAATTTTTTTTTTCCAAAGAAACTAAAAAAATATTTTTTTTTCCAAAGTAACTAAAAAAATATTTTTTTTTCCAAAGTAACTAAAAAATATTTTTTTTTCCAAAGTAACTAAAAAAATAATTTTTTTTCCAAAGAAACTAAAAAAATATTTTTTTTTCCAAAGTAACTAAAAAATTTTTTTTTTTTCCAAAGAAACTAAAAAAATATTTTTTTTTCCAAAGTAACTAAAAAAAATTTTTTTTCCAAAGTAACTAAAAAAATATTTTTTTTTCCAAAGTAACTAAAAAAATTTTTTTTTTTCCAAAGTAACTAAAAAAATATTTTTTTTTCCAAAGTAACTAAAAAAATATTTTTTTTCCAAAGTAACTAAAAAAAATATTTTTTTTTCCAAAGTAACTAAAAAAATATTTTTTTTCCCAAAGTAACTAAAAAAATATTTTTTTTCCAAAGTAACTAAAAAAATATTTTTTTTTCCAAAGTAACTAAAAAAATATTTTTTTTTCCAAAGTAACTAAAAAAATATTTTTTTTTCCAAAGTAACTAAAAAAATATTTTTTTTTCCAAAGTAACTAAAAAAATATTTTTTTTTCCAAAGTAACTAAAAAAATATTTTTTTTTTCCAAAGTAACTAAAAAAATATTTTTTTCCAAAGTAACTAAAAAAATATTTTTTTTCCAAAGTAACTAAAAAAATATTTTTTTTTCCAAAGTAACTAAAAAAATATTTTTTTTTCCAAAGTAACTAAAAAAATATTTTTTTTTCCAAAGAAACTAAAAAAATATTTTTTTTTCCAAAGAAACTAAAAAAAATTTTTTTTTCCAAAGTAACTAAAACATTTTTTTTTTCCAAAGTAACTAAAAAAATTTTTTTTTTTCCAAAGTAACTAAAAAAATATATTTTTTTCCAAAGTAACTAAAAAAATATTTTTTTTTCCAAAGTAACTAAAAAAATATTTTTTTTTCCAAAGTAACTAAAAAAATATTTTTTTTCCCAAAGTAACTAAAAAAATATTTTTTTTTCCAAAGTAACTAAAAAAATATTTTTTTTTCCAAAGTAACTAAAAAAATATTTTTTTTCCAAAGTAACTAAAAAAATATTTTTTTTTCCAAAGTAACTAAAAAAATATTTTTTTTTCCAAAGTAACTAAAAAAATATATTTTTTTCCAAAGTAACTAAAAAAATATATTTTTTCCAAAGTAACTAAAAAAATATTTTTTTTCCAAAGTAACTAAAAAAATATTTTTTTTCCAAAGTAACTAAAAAAATATATTTTTTTCCAAAGTAACTAAAAAAATATATTTTTTTCCAAAGTAACTAAAAAAATATATTTTTTTCCAAAGTAACTAAAAAAATATTTTTTTTTCCAAAGTAACTAAAAAAATATTTTTTTTTCCAAAGTAACTAAAAAAATATTTTTTTTTCCAAAGAAACTAAAAAAAAATTTTTTTTTCCAAAGTAACTAAAAACTTCTTTTTTTTTCCAAAGAAACTAAAAAAAAAAAAATTTCCAAAGTAACTAAAAAATTTTTTTTTTTCCAAAGTAACTAAAAAAATATTTTTTTTTCCAAAGTAACTAAAAAAATAATTTTTTTTCCAAAGTAACTAAAAAAATATTTTTTTTTCCAAAGTAACTAAAAAAATAATTTTTTTTCCAAAGTAACTAAAAAAATATTTTTTTTTCCAAAGTAACTAAAAAAATAAATTTTTTTCCAAAGTAACTAAAAAAATATTTTTTTTTCCAAAGTAACTAAAAAAATAATTTTTTTTCCAAAGTAACTAAAAAAATTTTTTTTTTCCAAAGTAACTAAAAAAATATTTTTTTTCCAAAGTAACTAAAAAAATATTTTTTTTTCCAAAGTAACTAAAAAAATATTTTTTTTTCCAAAGTAACTAAAAAAATAATTTTTTTTCCAAAGTAACTAAAAAAATATTTTTTTTTCCAAAGTAACTAAAAAAATAATTATTTTTCCAAAGTAACTAAAAAAATATTTTTTTTTCCAAAGTAACTAAAAAAATATTTTTTTTTCCAAAGTAACTAAAAAAATATTTTTTTTCCCAAAGTAACTAAAAAAATATTTTTTTTTCCAAAGTAACTAAAAAAATATTTTTTTTTCCAAAGTAACTAAAAAAATATTTTTTTTTCCAAAGTAACTAAAAAAATATTTTTTTTTCCAAAGTAACTAAAAAAATATTTTTTTTCCCAAAGTAACTAAAAAAATATTTTTTTTTCCAAAGTAACTAAAAAAATATTTTTTTTCCAAAGTAACTAAAAACAATTTTTTTTTCCAAAGAAACTAAAAAAATATTTTTTTTTCCAAAGTAACTAAAAAAATATTTTTTTTTCCAAAGAAACTAAAAAAATATTTTTTTTTCCAAAGTAACTAAAAAAATATTTTTTTTTCCAAAGTAACTAAAAAAATATTTTTTTTTCCAAAGTAACTAAAAAAATATTTTTTTTTCCAAAGTAACTAAAAAAATATTTTTTTTTCCAAAGTAACTAAAAAAATATTTTTTTTTCCAAAGTAACTAAAAAAATATTTTTTTTTCCAAAGAAACTAAAAAAATATTTTTTTTTCCAAAGTAACTAAAAAAATATTTTTTTTTCCAAAGTAACTAAAAAAATATTTTTTTTTCCAAAGTAACTAAAAAAATATTTTTTTTTCCAAAGAAACAAAAAAAAAATATTTTTTTCCAAAGTAACTAAAAAAAATTTTTTTTTTCCAAAGAAACTAAAAAAATATTTTTTTTTCCAAAGTAACTAAAAATTTTTTTTTTTTTCCAAAGTAACTAAAAAAATATTTTTTTTTCCAAAGTAACTAAAAAAATATATTTTTTTCCAAAGTAACTAAAAAAATATTTTTTTTTCCAAAGTAACTAAAAAAATATTTTTTTTTCCAAAGTAACTAAAAAAATATTTTTTTTTCCAAAGTAACTAAAAAAATATTTTTTTTCCCAAAGTAACTAAAAAAATATTTTTTTTTTCCAAAGTAACTAAAAAAATATTTTTTTTTCCAAAGTAACTAAAAAATTTTTTTTTTTCCAAAGTAACTAAAAAAAAATTATTTTTTCCAAAGTAACTAAAAAAAATTTTTTTTTTCCAAAGTAACTAAAAAAAATTTTTTTTTTCCAAAGTAACTAAAAAAATATTTTTTTTTCCAAAGTAACTAAAAAAATATTTTTTTTTCCAAAGTAACTAAAAAAATATTTTTTTTCCAAAGTAACTAAAAAAATATATTTTTTTCCAAAGTAACTAAAAAAATATTTTTTTTTCCAAAGTAACTAAAAAAATATTTTTTTTTCCAAAGTAACTAAAAAAATATTTTTTTTTCCAAAGAAACTAAAAAAAAATTTTTTTTTCCAAAGTAACTAAAAAAAATTTTTTTTTTCCAAAGAAACTAAAAAAAAAAAAAAAATTCCAAAGTAACTAAAATTTTTTTTTTTTTTCCAAAGTAACTAAAAAAATATTTTTTTTTCCAAAGTAACTAAAAAAATATTTTTTTTTCCAAAGTAACTAAAAAAATATTTTTTTTTCCAAAGTAACTAAAAAAATATTTTTTTTCCCAAAGTAACTAAAAAAATATTTTTTTTTCCAAAGTAACTAAAAAAATATTTTTTTTTCCAAAGTAACTAAAAAAATATTTTTTTTTCCAAAGTAACTAAAAAAATATTTTTTTTTCCAAAGTAACTAAAAAAATATTTTTTTTTCCAAAGTAACTAAAAAAATATTTTTTTTTCCAAAGTAACTAAAAAAATAATTTTTTTTCCCAAAGTAACTAAAAAAATATTTTTTTTTCCAAAGTAACTAAAAAAATAATTTTTTTTCCAAAGTAACTAAAAAAATATTTTTTTTTCCAAAGTAACTAAAAAAATATTTTTTTTCCCAAAGTAACTAAAAAAATATTTTTTTTCCCAAAGTAACTAAAAAAATATATTTTTTTCCAAAGTAACTAAAAAAATATTTTTTTTTCCAAAGTAACTAAAAAAATAATTTTTTTTCCAAAGTAACTAAAAAAATATTTTTTTTTCCAAAGTAACTAAAAAAATATTTTTTTTTCCAAAGTAACTAAAAAAATATTTTTTTTCCAAAGTAACTAAAAAAATATTTTTTTTTCCAAAGTAACTAAAAAAATAATTTTTTTTCCAAAGTAACTAAAAAAATATTTTTTTTTCCAAAGTAACTAAAAAAATTTTTTTTTTTCCAAAGAAACTAAAAAAAATTTTTTTTTTCCAAAGTAACTAAAAAAATATTTTTTTTTCCAAAGTAACTAAAAAAATATTTTTTTTTCCAAAGTAACTAAAAAAATAATTTTTTTTCCAAAGAAACTAAAAAAATATTTTTTTTTCCAAAGTAACTAAAAAATTTTTTTTTTTTCCAAAGAAACTAAAAAAATATTTTTTTTTCCAAAGTAACTAAAAAATTTTTTTTTTTTCCAAAGTAACTAAAAAAATATTTTTTTTTCCAAAGTAACTAAAAAAAATTTTTTTTTTCCAAAGTAACTAAAAAAATATTTTTTTTTCCAAAGTAACTAAAAAAAATTTTTTTTTTCCAAAGTAACTAAAAAAATATTTTTTTTTCCAAAGTAACTAAAAAAATATTTTTTTTCCCAAAGTAACTAAAAAAATATTTTTTTTTCCAAAGTAACTAAAAAAATATTTTTTTTTCCAAAGTAACTAAAAAAATATTTTTTTTTCCAAAGTAACTAAAAAAATATTTTTTTTTCCAAAGTAACTAAAAAAATATTTTTTTTTCCAAAGTAACTAAAAAAATATTTTTTTTTCCAAAGAAACTAAAAAAATATTTTTTTTTCCAAAGTAACTAAAAAAATATTTTTTTTTCCAAAGTAACTAAAAAAAATTTTTTTTTTCCAAAGAAACTAAAAAAAAATATTTTTTTCCAAAGTAACTAAAAAAAATTTTTTTTTCCAAAGAAACTAAAAAAATATTTTTTTTTCCAAAGTAACTAAAACATTTTTTTTTTTCCAAAGTAACTAAAAAAATATTTTTTTTTCCAAAGTAACTAAAAATATATATTTTTTTCCAAAGTAACTAAAAAAATATTTTTTTTTCCAAAGTAACTAAAAAAATATTTTTTTTTCCAAAGTAACTAAAAAAATATTTTTTTTTCCAAAGTAACTAAAAAAATATTTTTTTTCCCAAAGTAACTAAAAAAATATTTTTTTTTCCAAAGTAACTAAAAAAATATTTTTTTTTCCAAAGTAACTAAAAAAATATTTTTTTTCCAAAGTAACTAAAAAAATATTTTTTTTTCCAAAGTAACTAAAAAAATATATTTTTTTCCAAAGTAACTAAAAAAATATATTTTTTTCCAAAGTAACTAAAAAAATATATTTTTTTCCAAAGTAACTAAAAAAATATTTTTTTTCCAAAGTAACTAAAAAAATATTTTTTTTCCAAAGTAACTAAAAAAATATATTTTTTTCCAAAGTAACTAAAAAAATATTTTTTTTTCCAAAGTAACTAAAAAAATATTTTTTTTCCAAAGTAACTAAAAAAATATTTTTTTTTCCAAAGAAACTAAAAAATATTTTTTTTTTCCAAAGTAACTAAAAACTTTTTTTTTCCAAAGAAACTAAAAAAAAATTTTTTTTTCCAAAGTAACTAAAAAAATCTTTTTTTTTCCAAAGTAACTAAAAAAATATTTTTTTTTCCAAAGTAACTAAAAAAATATTTTTTTTTCCAAAGTAACTAAAAAAATATTTTTTTTTCCAAAGTAACTAAAAAAATATTTTTTTTCCCAAAGTAACTAAAAAAATATTTTTTTTTCCAAAGTAACTAAAAAAATATTTTTTTTTCCAAAGTAACTAAAAAAATATTTTTTTTTCCAAAGTAACTAAAAAAATATTTTTTTTTCCAAAGTAACTAAAAAAATATTTTTTTTTCCAAAGTAACTAAAAAAATATTTTTTTTTCCAAAGTAACTAAAAAAATATTTTTTTTTCCAAAGTAACTAAAAAAATATTTTTTTTCCAAAGTAACTAAAAAAAATTTTTTTTTCCAAAGAAACTAAAAAAAAATATTTTTTTCCAAAGTAACTAAAAATTTTTTTTTTTTTCCAAAGAAACTAAAAAAATATTTTTTTTTCCAAAGTAACTAAAACATTTTTTTTTTTCCAAAGTAACTAAAAAAATATTTTTTTTTCCAAAGTAACTAAAAAAATAT
Organism: Melanostigma gelatinosum; assembly: GCF_949748355.1. NCBI lineage: Eukaryota > Metazoa > Chordata > Actinopteri > Perciformes > Zoarcidae > Melanostigma > Melanostigma gelatinosum. Next base: position 18,115 of record NW_027635128.1, on the reverse strand, counting down.
TTTTTTTTCCAAAGTAACTAAAAAAATATTTTTTTTTCCAAAGTAACTAAAAAAATATTTTTTTTTTCCAAAGTAACTAAAAAAATATTTTTTTTTCCAAAGTAACTAAAAAAATATTTTTTTTTCCAAAGTAACTAAAAAAATATTTTTTTTTCCAAAGTAACTAAACAAATATTTTTTTTTCCAAAGTAACGAAAAAAATATTTTTTTTTCCAAAGTAACTAAAAAAATAATTTTTTTTCCAAAGTAACTAAAAAAATATTTTTTTTTCCAAAGTAACTAAAAAAATATTTTTTTTTCCAAAGTAACTAAAAAAATATTTTTTTTTTCCAAAGAAACTTAAAAAAAATATTTTTTTCCAAAGTAACTAAAAAAATATTTTTTTTTCCAAAGTAACTAAAAAAATATTTTTTTTCCAAAGTAACTAAAAAAATATTTTTTTTTCCAAAGTAACTAAAAAAATATATTTTTTTCCAAAGTAACTAAAAAAATATTTTTTTTTCCAAAGTAACTAAAAAAATATTTTTTTTTCCAAAGTAACTAAAAAAATATTTTTTTTCCAAAGTAACTAAAAAAATATTTTTTTTCCAAAGTAACTAAAAAAATATATTTTTTTCCAAAGTAACTAAAAAAATATTTTTTTTTCCAAAGTAACTAAAAAAATATTTTTTTTCCAAAGTAACTAAAAAAATATTTTTTTTTCCAAAGAAACTAAAAAATATTTTTTTTTTCCAAAGTAACTAAAAACTTTTTTTTTTCCAAAGAAACTAAAAATTTTTTTTTTTTTTCCAAAGTAACTAAAAAAAATTTTTTTTTTCCAAAGTAACTAAAAAAATATTTTTTTTTCCAAAGTAACTAAAAAAATATTTTTTTTTCCAAAGTAACTAAAAAAATATTTTTTTTTCCAAAGTAACTAAAAAAATATTTTTTTTCCCAAAGTAACTAAAAAAATATTTTTTTTTCCAAAGTAACTAAAAAAATAATTTTTTTTCCAAAGTAACTAAAAAAATATTTTTTTTTCCAAAGTAACTAAAAAAATAATTTTTTTTCCAAAGTAACTAAAAAAATATTTTTTTTTCCAAAGTAACTAAAAAAATATTTTTTTTTCCAAAGTAACTAAAAAAATATTTTTTTTTCCAAAGTAACTAAAAAAATATTTTTTTTCCAAAGTAACTAAAAAAAATTTTTTTTTTCCAAAGAAACTAAAAAAAAATATTTTTTTCCAAAGTAACTAAAATTTTTTTTTTTTTTCCAAAGAAACTAAAAAAATATTTTTTTTTCCAAAGTAACTAAAACATTTTTTTTTTTCCAAAGTAAATAAAAAATATTTTTTTTTCCAAAGTAACTAAAAAAATATTTTTTTTTCCAAAGTAACTAAAAAAATATTTTTTTTTCCAAAGTAACTAAAAAAATATTTTTTTTTCCAAAGTAACTAAAAAAATATTTTTTTTTCCAAAGTAACTAAAAAAATATTTTTTTTTCCAAAGTAACTAAAAAAATATTTTTTTTTCCAAAGTAACTAAAAAAATATTTTTTTTTCCAAAGTAACTAAACAAATATTTTTTTTTCCAAAGTAACTAAAAAAATATTTTTTTTTCCAAAGTAACTAAAAAAATAATTTTTTTTCCAAAGTAACTAAAAAAATATTTTTTTTTCCAAAGTAACTAAAAAAATATTTTTTTTTTCCAAAGAAACTTAAAAAAAATATTTTTTTCCAAAGTAACTAAAAATTTTTTTTTTTTCCAAAGAAACTAAAAAAATATTTTTTTTTCCAAAGTAACTAAAACATTTTTTTTTTTTCCAAAGTAACTAAAAAAATATTTTTTTTTCCAAAGTAACTAAAAAAATATATTTTTTTCCAAAGTAACTAAAAAAATATTTTTTTTTCCAAAGTAACTAAAAAAATATTTTTTTTTCCAAAGTAACTAAAAAAATATTTTTTTTTCCAAAGTAACTAAAAAAATATTTTTTTTCCCAAAGTAACTAAAAAAATATTTTTTTTTCCAAAGTAACTAAAAAAATATTTTTTTTTCCAAAGTAACTAAAAAAAATTCTTTTTTCCAAAGTAACTAAAAAAATATTTTTTTTTCCAAAGTAACTAAAAAAAAATTTTTTTTTCCAAAGTAACTAAAAAAATATTTTTTTTTTCCAAAGTAACTAAAAAAAATTTTTTTTTTCCAAAGAAACTAAAAAAAAAAAAAATTTTCCAAAGTAACTAAAAATTTTTTTTTTTTCCAAAGTAACTAAAAATTTTTTTTTTTTTCCAAAGTAACTAAAAAAATATTTTTTTTTCCAAAGTAACTAAAAAAATATTTTTTTTTCCAAAGTAACTAAAAAAATTTTTTTTTTCCAAAGTAACTAAAAAAATATTTTTTTTTCCAAAGTAACTAAAAAAAATTTTTTTTTTCCAAAGTAACTAAAAAAATATTTTTTTTTCCAAAGTAACTAAAAAAATATTTTTTTTTCCAAAGTAACTAAAAAAATATATTTTTTTCCAAAGTAACTAAAAAAATATTTTTTTTCCAAAGTAACTAAAAAAATATTTTTTTTTCCAAAGTAACTAAAAAAAAATATTTTTTTCCAAAGTAACTAAAAAAATATTTTTTTTTCCAAAGTAACTAAAAAAATATTTTTTTTTCCAAAGTAACTAAAAAATTTTTTTTTTTTCCAAAGTAACTAAAAAAATATTTTTTTTCCAAAGTAACTAAAAAAATATATTTTTTTCCAAAGTAACTAAAAAAATTTTTTTTTTCCAAAGTAACTAAAAAAATAATTTTTTTTCCAAAGTAACTAAAAAAAAATTTTTTTTTCCAAAGTAACTAAAAAAATATTTTTTTTTCCAAAGTAACTAAAAAAATATTTTTTTTCCCAAAGTAACTAAAAAAATATATTTTTTTCCAAAGTAACTAAAAAAATAATTTTTTTTCCAAAGTAACTAAAAAAATATTTTTTTTTCCAAAGTAACTAAAAAAATATTTTTTTTTCCAAAGTAACTAAAAAAAATTTTTTTTTTCCAAAGTAACTAAAAAAATTTTTTTTTTCCAAAGTAACTAAAAAAATATTTTTTTTTCCAAAGTAACTAAAAAAATATTTTTTTTTCCAAAGTAACTAAAAAAATAATTTTTTTTCCAAAGTAACTAAAACAATTTTTTTTTCCAAAGAAACTAAAAAAATATTTTTTTTTCCAAAGTAACTAAAAAAATATTTTTTTTTCCAAAGTAACTAAAAAAATATTTTTTTTTCCAAAGTAACTAAAAAAATAATTTTTTTTCCAAAGAAACTAAAAAAATATTTTTTTTTCCAAAGTAACTAAAAAATTATTTTTTTTTTCCAAAGAAACTAAAAAAATATTTTTTTTTCCAAAGTAACTAAAAAAATTTTTTTTTTTCCAAAGTAACTAAAAAAATATTTTTTTTTCCAAAGTAACTAAAAAATTATTTTTTTTTCCAAAGTAACTAAAAAAATATTTTTTTTTCCAAAGTAACTAAAAAAATATTTTTTTTTCCAAAGTAACTAAAAAAATATTTTTTTTTCCAAAGTAACTAAAAAAATATTTTTTTTCCCAAAGTAACTAAAAAAATTTTTTTTTTTCCAAAGTAACTAAAAAAATTTTTTTTTTCCAAAGTAACTAAAAAAATTTTTTTTTTTCCAAAGTAACTAAAAAAAATTTTTTTTTTCCAAAGTAACTAAAAAAATATTTTTTTTTCCAAAGTAACTAAAAAAATATTTTTTTTTCCAAAGTAACTAAAAAAATATTTTTTTTCCAAAGTAACTAAAAAAATATTTTTTTTCCAAAGTAACTAAAAAAATATTTTTTTTCCAAAGTAACTAAAAAAATATTTTTTTTTCCAAAGTAACTAAAAAAATAATTTTTTTTCCAAAGTAACTAAAAAAATATTTTTTTTTCCAAAGAAACTAAAAAAATATTTTTTTTTCCAAAGTAACTAAAAAAATATTTTTTTTTCCAAAGTAACTAAAAAAATATTTTTTTTTCCAAAGTAACTAAAAAAATATTTTTTTTTCCAAAGTAACTAAAAAAAATTTTTTTTTTCCAAAGAAACTAAAAAAAAATATTTTTTTCCAAAGTAACTAAAAAAATTTTTTTTTTTCCAAAGAAACTAAAAAAATATTTTTTTTTCCAAAGTAACTAAAACATTTTTTTTTTCCAAAGTAACTAAAAAAATATTTTTTTTTCCAAAGTAACTAAAAAAATATTTTTTTTTCCAAAGTAACTAAAAAAATATTTTTTTTTCCAAAGTAACTAAAAAAATATTTTTTTTTCCAAAGTAACTAAAAAAATATTTTTTTCCCAAAGTAACTAAAAAAATATTTTTTTTTCCAAAGTAACTAAAAAAATATTTTTTTTCCAAAGTAACTAAAAAAATATTTTTTTTTCCAAAGTAACTAAAAAAATATTTTTTTTTCCAAAGTAACTAAAAAAATATTTTTTTTTCCAAAGTAACTAAAAAAATATTTTTTTTTCCAAAGTAACTAAAAAAATATTTTTTTTTCCAAAGTAACTAAAAAAATATTTTTTTTTCCAAAGTAACTAAAAAAATATTTTTTTTTCCAAAGTAACTAAAAAAATAATTTTTTTTCCAAAGTAACTAAAAAAATATTTTTTTTTCCAAAGTAACTAAAAAAATATTTTTTTTTCCAAAGTAACTAAAAAATTATTTTTTTTCCAAAGAAACTAAAAAAAAATATTTTTTTCCAAAGTAACTAAAATTTTTTTTTTTTTTCCAAATAAACTAAAAAAATATTTTTTTTTCCAAAGTAACTAAAACATTTTTTTTTTCCAAAGTAACTAAAAAAATATTTTTTTTCCCAAAGTAACTAAAAAAATATATTTTTTTCCAAAGTAACTAAAAAAATATTTTTTTTTCCAAAGTAACTAAAAAAATATATTTTTTTCCAAAGTAACTAAAAAAATATTTTTTTTTCCAAAGTAACTAAAAAAATATTTTTTTTCCCAAAGTAACTAAAAAAATATTTTTTTTTCCAAAGTAACTAAAAAAATATTTTTTTTTCCAAAGTAACTAAAAAAATATTTTTTTTTCCAAAGTAACTAAAAAAATATTTTTTTTTCCAAAGTAACTAAAAAAATATTTTTTTTTCCAAAGTAACTAAAAAAATATTTTTTTTTCCAAAGTAACTAAAAAAATATTTTTTTTTCCAAAGTAACTAAAAAAATATTTTTTTTTCCAAAGTAACTAAAAAATATATATTTTTTCCAAAGTAACTAAAAAATATATATTTTTTTCCAAAGTAACTAAAAAAATATTTTTTTTTCCAAAGTAACTAAAAAATATTTTTTTTTCCAAAGTAACTAAAAAAATATTTTTTTTTCCAAAGAAACTAAAAAAAAATTTTTTTTCCAAAGTAACTAAAATTTTTTTTTTTTCCAAAGAAACTAAAAAAAAATTTTTTTTTCCAAAGTAACTAAAAATTTTTTTTTTTTTCCAAAGTAACTAAAAAAATATTTTTTTTTCCAAAGTAACTAAAAAAATATTTTTTTTTCCAAAGTAACTAAAAAAATATTTTTTTTTCCAAAGTAACTAAAAAAATATTTTTTTTTCCAAAGTAACTAAAAAAATATTTTTTTTTCCAAAGTAACTAAAAAAATATTTTTTTTTCCAAAGTAACTAAAAAAATATTTTTTTTTCCAAAGTAACTAAAAAAATATTTTTTTTTCCAAAGTAACTAAAAAAATATTTTTTTTTCCAAAGTAACTAAAAAAATATTTTTTTTTCCAAAGTAACTAAAAAAATATTTTTTTTTCCAAAGTAACTAAAAAAATATTTTTTTTTCCAAAGTAACTAAAAAAATATTTTTTTTTCCAAAGTAACTAAAAAAATATTTTTTTTTCCAAAGTAACTAAAAAAATATTTTTTTTTCCAAAGTAACTAAAAAAATATTTTTTTTCCCAAAGTAACTAAAAAAATATTTTTTTTTCCAAAGTAACTAAAAAAATATTTTTTTTTCCAAAGTAACTAAAAAAAAAATTTTTTTCCAAAGTAATTAAAAAAATATTTTTTTTTCCAAAGTAACTAAAAAATATTTTTTTTTTCCAAAGTAACTAAAAAAATATTTTTTTTTCCAAAGTAACTAAAAAAATATATTTTTTTCCAAAGTAACTAAAAAAATATATTTTTTTCCAAAGTAACTAAAAAAATATTTTTTTTCCAAAGTAACTAAACAAATATATTTTTTTCCAAAGTAACTAAAAAAATATTTTTTTTTCCAAAGTAACTAAAAAAATTTTTTTTTTTCCAAAGTAACTAAAAAAATATTATTTTTTCCAAAGAAACTAAAAAAAAATTTTTTTTCCAAAGTAACTAAAAAAATTTTTTTTTTTCCAAAGAAACTAAAAAAAAAATTTTTTTTCCAAAGTAACTAAAAATTTTTTTTTTTTTCCAAAGTAACTAAAAAAATATTTTTTTTTCCAAAGTAACTAAAAAAATATTTTTTTTTCCAAAGTAACTAAAAAAATATTTTTTTTTCCAAAGTAACTAAAAAAATATTTTTTTTTCCAAAGTAACTAAAAATATATTTTTTTTCCAAAGTAACTAAAAAAATATTTTTTTTTCCAAAGTAACTAAAAAAATATTTTTTTTTCCAAAGTAACTAAAAAAATAATTTTTTTTCCAAAGTAACTAAAAAAAATTTTTTTTTTCCAAAGTAACTAAAAAAATATTTTTTTTCCAAAGTAACTAAAAAAATATATTTTTTTCCAAAGTAACTAAAAAAATATTTTTTTTTCCAAAGTAACTAAAAAAATATTTTTTTTTCCAAAGTAACTAAAAAAATTTTTTTTTTTCCAAAGTAACTAAAAAAATAAATTTTTTTCCAAAGTAACTAAAAAAATATTTTTTTTTCCAAAGTAACTAAAAAAATATTTTTTTTTTCCAAAGTAACTAAAAAAATATTTTTTTTCCCAAAGTAACTAAAAAAATATTTTTTTTTCCAAAGTAACTAAAAAAATAATTTTTTTTCCAAAGTAACTAAAAAAATATTTTTTTTTCCAAAGTAACTAAAAAAATATTTTTTTTTCCAAAGTAACTAAAAAAATATTTTTTTTTCCAAAGTAACTAAAAAAATATTTTTTTTCCAAAGTAACTAAAAAAATATTTTTTTTTCCAAAGTAACTAAAAAAATAATTTTTTTTCCAAAGTAACTAAAAAAATAATTTTTTTTCCAAAGTAACTAAAAACATTTTTTTTTTCCAAAGAAACTAAAAAAATATTTTTTTTTCCAAAGTAACTAAAAAAATATTTTTTTTTCCAAAGTAACTAAAAAAATATTTTTTTTTCCAAAGTAACTAAAAAAATAATTTTTTTTCCAAAGAAACTAAAAAAATATTTTTTTTTCCAAAGTAACTAAAAAATTATTTTTTTTTTCCAAAGAAACTAAAAAAATATTTTTTTTTCCAAAGTAACTAAAATTTTTTTTTTTTTCCAAAGTAACTAAAAAAATATTTTTTTTTCCAAAGTAACTAAAAAAATATTTTTTTTTCCAAAGTAACTAAAAAAATATTTTTTTTCCCAAAGTAACTAAAAAAATATTTTTTTTTCCAAAGTAACTAAAAAAATATTTTTTTTTCCAAAGTAACTAAAAAAATATTTTTTTTCCCAAAGTAACTAAAAAAATATTTTTTTTTCCAAAGTAACTAAAAAAATATTTTTTTTTCCAAAGTAACTAAAAAAATATTTTTTTTTCCAAAGTAACTAAAAAAATATTTTTTTTTCCAAAGTAACTAAAAAAATATTTTTTTTTCCAAAGTAACTAAAAAAATATTTTTTTTTCCAAAGTAACTAAAAAAATATTTTTTTTCCAAAGTAACTAAAAAAATATTTTTTTTCCAAAGTAACTAAAAAAATATTTTTTTTTCCAAAGTAACTAAAAAAATATTTTTTTTTCCAAAGTAACTAAAAAAATAATTTTTTTTCCAAAGTAACTAAAAAAATATTTTTTTTTCCAAAGAAACTAAAAAAATATTTTTTTTTCCAAAGTAACTAAAAAAATTTTTTTTTTCCAAAGAAACTAAAAAAATATATTTTTTTCCAAAGTAACTAAAAAAATTTTTTTTTTTCCAAAGTAACTAAAAAAATATTTTTTTTTCCAAAGTAACTAAAAAAATATTTTTTTTTCCAAAGTAACTAAAAAAATAATTTTTTTTCCAAAGTAACTAAAAAAATATTTTTTTTTCCAAAGAAACTAAAAAAATATTTTTTTTTCCAAAGTAACTAAAAAAATTTTTTTTTTCCAAAGAAACTAAAAAAAAATATTTTTTTCCAAAGTAACTAAAATTTTTTTTTTTTTTCCAAAGAAACTAAAAAAATATTTTTTTTTCCAAAGTAACTAAAACATTTTTTTTTTTCCAAAGTAACTAAAAAAATATTTTTTTTTCCAAAGTAACTAAAAAAATATATTTTTTTCCAAAGTAACTAAAAAAATATTTTTTTTTCCAAAGTAACTAAAAAAATATTTTTTTTTCCAAAGTAACTAAAAAAATATTTTTTTTTCCAAAGTAACTAAAAAAATATTTTTTTTCCCAAAGTAACTAAAAAAATATTTTTTTTTCCAAAGTAACTAAAAAAATATTTTTTTTTCCAAAGTAACTAAAAAATTTTTTTTTTTCCAAAGTAACTAAAAAAATATTTTTTTTTCCAAAGTAACTAAAAAAATATTTTTTTTTCCAAAGTAACTAAAAAAATATTTTTTTTTCCAAAGTAACTAAAAAAATATTTTTTTTTCCAAAGTAACTAAAAAAATATTTTTTTTTCCAAAGTAACTAAAAAAATATATTTTTTCCAAAGTAACTAAAAAAATATATTTTTTTCCAAAGTAACTAAAAAAAAATTTTTTTTTCCAAAGTAACTAAAAAAATATTTTTTTTTCCAAAGTAACTAAAAAAATATTTTTTTTTCCAAAGAAACTAAAAAAAAATTTTTTTTCCAAAGTAACTAAAAAATTTTTTTTTTTCCAAAGAAACTAAAAAAAAAATTTTTTTTCCAAAGTAACTAAAAAAATTTTTTTTTTTCCAAAGTAACTAAAAAAATATTTTTTTTTCCAAAGTAACTAAAAAAATATTTTTTTTTCCAAAGTAACTAAAAAAATATTTTTTTTTCCAAAGTAACTAAAAAAATATTTTTTTTTCCAAAGTAACTAAAAAAATATTTTTTTTTCCAAAGTAACTAAAAAAATAATTTTTTTTCCAAAGTAACTAAAAAAATATTTTTTTTTCCAAAGTAACTAAAAAAATATTTTTTTTTCCAAAGTAACTAAAAAAATATTTTTTTTTCCAAAGTAACTAAAAAAATATTTTTTTTTCCAAAGTAACTAAAAAAATATTTTTTTTTCCAAAGTAACTAAAAAAATATTTTTTTTTCCAAAGTAACTAAAAAAATATTTTTTTTTCCAAAGTAACTAAAAAAATATTTTTTTTCCCAAAGTAACTAAAAAAATATTTTTTTTTTCCAAAGTAACTAAAAAAATATTTTTTTTCCAAAGTAATTAAAAAAATATTTTTTTTTCCAAAGTAACTAAAAAAATTTTTTTTTTTCCAAAGTAACTAAAAAAATATTTTTTTTTCCAAAGTAACTAAAAAAATATTTTTTTTTCCAAAGTAACTAAAAAAAAATATTTTTTTCCAAAGTAACTAAAAAAATATTTTTTTTCCAAAGTAACTAAAAAAATATATTTTTTTCCAAAGTAACTAAAAAAATATATTTTTTTCCAAAGTAACTAAAAAAATTTTTTTTTTCCAAAGTAACTAAAAAAATATTATTTTTTCCAAAGAAACTAAAAAATTTTTTTTTTTCCAAAGTAACTAAAAAAATTTTTTTTTTTCCAAAGAAACTAAAAAAAAAATTTTTTTTCCAAAGTAACTAAAAATTTTTTTTTTTTTCCAAAGTAACTAAAAAAATATATTTTTTTCCAAAGTAACTAAAAAAAATTTTTTTTTCCAAAGTAACTAAAAAAATATTTTTTTTTCCAAAGTAACTAAAAAAATATTTTTTTTTCCAAAGTAACTAAAAAAATATTTTTTTTTCCAAAGTAACTAAAAAAAAATATTTTTTTCCAAAGTAACTAAAAAAATTTTTTTTTTTCCAAAGAAACTACAAAAAAATTTTTTTTTCCAAAGTAACTAAAAATTTTTTTTTTTTTCCAAAGTAACTAAAAAAATATATTTTTTTCCAAAGTAACTAAAAAAATATTTTTTTTCCAAAGTAACTAAAAAAATATTTTTTTTTCCAAAGTAACTAAAAAAATATTTTTTTTTTCCAAAGTAACTAAAAAAATATTTTTTTTTCCAAAGTAACTAAAAAAATATTTTTTTTTCCAAAGTAACTAAAAAAATATTTTTTTTTCCAAAGTAACTAAAAAAATAATTTTTTTTCCAAAGTAACTAAAAAAAAAAATTTTTTTTTCCAAAGTAACTAAAAAAATATTTTTTTTCCAAAGTAACTAAAAAAATATTTTTTTTTCCAAAGTAACTAAAAAAATATTTTTTTTTCCAAAGTAACTAAAAAAATAATTTTTTTTCCAAAGTAACTAAAAAAATATTTTTTTTTCCAAAGTAACTAAAAAAATAAAAAATTTTCCAAAGTAACTAAAAAAATATTTTTTTTTCCAAAGTAACTAAAAAAATATATTTTTTTCCAAAGTAACTAAAAAAATATTTTTTTTCCCAAAGTAACTAAAAAAATATTTTTTTTTTCCAAAGTAACTAAAAAAATAATTTTTTTTCCAAAGTAACTAAAAAAATATTTTTTTTTCCAAAGTAACTAAAAAAATATTTTTTTTTCCAAAGTAACTAAAAAAATATTTTTTTTTCCAAAGTAACTAAAAAAATATTTTTTTTCCAAAGTAACTAAAAAAATATTTTTTTTTCCAAAGTAACTAAAAAAATAATTTTTTTTCCAAAGTAACTAAAAAAATAATTTTTTTTCCAAAGTAACTAAAAAAAATTTTTTTTTTCCAAAGAAACTAAAAAAATATTTTTTTTTCCAAAGTAACTAAAAAAATATTTTTTTTTCCAAAGTAACTAAAAAAATATTTTTTTTTCCAAAGTAACTAAAAAAATAATTTTTTTTCCAAAGAAACTAAAAAAATATTTTTTTTTCCAAAGTAACTAAAAAATTATTTTTTTTTCCAAAGAAACTAAAAAAATATTTTTTTTTCCAAAGTAACTAAAAAAATATTTTTTTTTCCAAAGTAACTAAAAAAATATTTTTTTTTCCAAAGTAACTAAAAAAATATTTTTTTTTCCAAAGTAACTAAAAAAATATTTTTTTTTCCAAAGTAACTAAAAAAATATTTTTTTTCCCAAAGTAACTAAAAAAATATTTTTTTTTCCAAAGTAACTAAAAAAATATTTTTTTTTCCAAAGTAACTAAAAAAATATTTTTTTTTCCAAAGTAACTAAAAAAATATTTTTTTTTCCAAAGTAACTAAAAAAATATTTTTTTTTCCAAAGTAACTAAAAAAATATTTTTTTTTCCAAAGTAACTAAAAAAATATTTTTTTTCCAAAGTAACTAAAAAAAATTTTTTTTTCCAAAGTAACTAAAAAAATATTTTCTTTTCCAAAGTAACTAAAAAAATTTTTTTTTTCCAAAGTAACTAAAAAAATTTTTTTTTTCCCAAAGTAACTAAAAAAATATTTTTTTTTCCAAAGAAACTAAAAAAATATTTTTTTTTCCAAAGTAACTAAAAAAAATTTTTTTTTCCAAAGAAACTAAAAAAATATATTTTTTTCCAAAGTAACTAAAAAAATTTTTTTTTTTCCAAAGAAACTAAAAAAATATTTTTTTTTCCAAAGTAACTAAAACATTTTTTTTTTCCAAAGTAACTAAAAAAATATATTTTTTTCCAAAGTAACTAAAAAAATATATTTTTTTCCAAAGTAACTAAAAAAATATTTTTTTTTCCAAAGTAACTAAAAAAATATTTTTTTTTCCAAAGTAACTAAAAAAATATTTTTTTTTCCAAAGTAACTAAAAAAATATTTTTTTTCCCAAAGTAACTAAAAAAATATTTTTTTTTCCAAAGTAACTAAAAAAATATTTTTTTTCCAAAGTAACTAAAAAAATATTTTTTTTCCAAAGTAACTAAAAAAATATTTTTTTTTCCAAAGTAACTAAAAAAATATTTTTTTTTCCAAAGTAACTAAAAAAATATTTTTTTTTCCAAAGTAACTAAAAAAATATTTTTTTTTCCAAAGTAACTAAAAAAATATTTTTTTTCCCAAAGTAACTAAAAAAATATTTTTTTTTCCAAAGTAACTAAAAAAATATTTTTTTTTCCAAAGTAACTAAAAAAATATTTTTTTTTCCAAAGTAACTAAAAAAATAAATTTTTTTCCAAAGTAACTAAAAAAATATTTTTTTTTCCAAAGTAACTAAAAAAATATTTTTTTTTCCAAAGTAACTAAAAAAATATTTTTTTTTCCAAAGTAACTAAAAAAATATTTTTTTTTCCAAAGTAACTAAAAAAATATTTTTTTTTCCAAAGTAACTAAAAAAATATTTTTTTTTCCAAAGAAACTAAAAAAAAATATTTTTTTCCAAAGTAACTAAAATTTTTTTTTTTTTCCAAAGAAACTAAAAAAATATTTTTTTTTCCAAAGTAACTAAAACATTTTTTTTTCCAAAGTAACTAAAAAAATATTTTTTTTTCCAAAGTAACTAAAAAAATATATTTTTTTCCAAAGTAACTAAAAAAATATTTTTTTTTCCAAAGTAACTAAAAAAATATTTTTTTTTCCAAAGTAACTAAAAAAATATTTTTTTTTCCAAAGTAACTAAAAAAATATTTTTTTTCCCAAAGTAACTAAAAAAATATTTTTTTTTCCAAAGTAACTAAAAAAATATTTTTTTTTCCAAAGTAACTAAAAAATTTTTTTTTTTCCAAAGTAACTAAAAAAATATTTTTTTTTCCAAAGTAACTAAAAAAATTTTTTTTTTCCAAAGTAACTAAAAAAATTTTTTTTTTTCCAAAGTAACTAAAAAAATATTTTTTTTTCCAAAGTAACTAAAAAAATATTTTTTTTTCCAAAGTAACTAAAAAAATATATTTTTTCCAAAGTAACTAAAAAAATATATTTTTTTCCAAAGTAACTAAAAAAATATTTTTTTTTCCAAAGTAACTAAAAAAATATTTTTTTTTCCAAAGTAACTAAAAAAAATTTTTTTTTTCCAAAGAAACTAAAAAAAAGAAATTTTTTTCCAAAGTAACTAAAAAAATTTTTTTTTTTCCAAAGTAACTAAAAAAATATATTTTTTTCCAAAGTAACTAAAAAAATATTTTTTTTTCCAAAGTAACTAAAAAAATATTTTTTTTTCCAAAGTAACTAAAAAAATATTTTTTTTTCCAAAGTAACTAAAAAAATATTTTTTTTTCCAAAGTAACTAAAAAAATATTTTTTTTTCCAAAGTAACTAAAAAAAAATTTTTTTTTCCAAAGTAACTAAAAAAATAATTTTTTTTCCAAAGTAACTAAAAAAAATTTTTTTTTTCCAAAGTAACTAAAAAAAATTTTTTTTTCCAAAGTAACTAAAAAAATATATTTTTTTCCAAAGTAACTAAAAAAATATTTTTTTTTCCAAAGTAACTAAAAAAATAAAAATTTTTCCAAAGTAACTAAAAAAATATTTTTTTTTCCAAAGTAACTAAAAAAATATTTTTTTTCCAAAGTAACTAAAAAAATATTTTTTTTTCCAAAGTAACTAAAAAAATATTTTTTTTTCCAAAGTAACTAAAAAAATATTTTTTTTCCAAAGTAACTAAAAAAATATTTTTTTTTCCAAAGTAACTAAAAAAATATTTTTTTTTCCAAAGTAACTAAAAAAATATTTTTTTTTCCAAAGTAACTAAAAAAATATTTTTTTTTCCAAAGTAACTAAAAAAATATATTTTTTCCAAAGTAACTAAAAAAATATATTTTTTTCCAAAGTAACTAAAAAAATATTTTTTTTTCCAAAGTAACTAAAAAAATATTTTTTTTTCCAAAGTAACTAAAAAAAATTTTTTTTTTCCAAAGAAACTAAAAAAAAAAAATTTTTTCCAAAGTAACTAAAAATTTTTTTTTTTTTCCAAAGTAACTAAAAAAATATATTTTTTTCCAAAGTAACTAAAAAAATATTTTTTTTTCCAAAGTAACTAAAAAAATATTTTTTTTTCCAAAGTAACTAAAAAAATATTTTTTTTTCCAAAGTAACTAAAAAAATATTTTTTTTTCCAAAGTAACTAAAAAAATATTTTTTTTTCCAAAGTAACTAAAAAAATATTTTTTTTTCCAAAGTAACTAAAAAAATAATTTTTTTTCCAAAGTAACTAAAAAAAAAATTTTTTTTCCAAAGTAACTAAAAAAAATTTTTTTTTCCAAAGTAACTAAAAAAATATATTTTTTTCCAAAGTAACTAAAAAAATATTTTTTTTTCCAAAGTAACTAAAAAAATTAATTTTTTTCCAAAGTAACTAAAAAAATATTTTTTTTTCCAAAGTAACTAAAAAAATATTTTTTTTCCAAAGTAACTAAAAAAATATTTTTTTTCCCAAAGTAACTAAAAAAATATTTTTTTTTCCAAAGTAACTAAAAAAATATTTTTTTTCCAAAGTAACTAAAAAAATATTTTTTTTTCCAAAGTAACTAAAAAAATATTTTTTTTTCCAAAGTAACTAAAAAAATATTTTTTTTTCCAAAGTAACTAAAAAAATATTTTTTTTTCCAAAGTAACTAAAAAAATATTTTTTTTTCCAAAGTAACTAAAAAAATAATTTTTTTTCCAAAGTAACTAAAAAAATATTTTTTTTTCCAAAGTAACTAAAAAAATAATTTTTTTTCCAAAGTAACTAAAAAAATATTTTTTTTTCCAAAGTAACTAAAAAAATAATTTTTTTTCCAAAGTAACTAAAAAATATATTTTTTTTCCAAAGTAACTAAAAAAATATTTTTTTTTCCAAAGTAACTAAAAAAAATTTTTTTTTTCCAAAGAAACTAAAAAAAAATATTTTTTTCCAAAGTAACTAAAAATTTTTTTTTTTTTCCAAAGAAACTAAAAAAATATTTTTTTTTCCAAAGTAACTAAAACATTTTTTTTTTTCCAAAGTAACTAAAAAAATATTTTTTTTTCCAAAGTAACTAAAAAAATATATTTTTTTCCAAAGTAACTGAAAAAATATTTTTTTTTCCAAAGAAACTAAAAAAAATTTTTTTTTTCCAAAGTAACTAAAAAATTTTTTTTTTTTCCAAAGTAACTAAAAAAATATTTTTTTTTCCAAAGTAACTAAAAAAAATTTTTTTTTTCCAAAGTAACTAAAAAAATATTTTTTTTTCCAAAGTAACTAAAAAAATATTTTTTTTCCAAAGTAACTAAAAAAATATTTTTTTTTCCAAAGTAACTAAAAAAATAATTTTTTTTCCAAAGTAACTAAAAAAATATTTTTTTTTCCAAAGTAACTAAAAAAATATTTTTTTTTCCAAAGTAACTAAAAAAATATTTTTTTTTCCAAAGTAACTAAAAAAATAATTTTTTTTCCAAAGTAACTAAAAAAATATTTTTTTTCCAAAGTAACTAAAAAAATATTTTTTTTTCCAAAGTAACTAAAAAAAATTTTTTTTTTCCAAAGAAACTAAAAAAAAAAATTTTTTTCCAAAGTAACTAAAATTTTTTTTTTTTTCCAAAGAAACTAAAAAAATATTTTTTTTTCCAAAGTAACTAAAACATTTTTTTTTTCCAAAGTAACTAAAAAAATATTTTTTTTTCCAAAGTAACTAAAAAAATATATTTTTTTCCAAAGTAACTAAAAAAATATTTTTTTTTCCAAAGAAACTAAAAAAAAATTTTTTTTTCCAAAGTAACTAAAAAATTTTTTTTTTTTCCAAAGTAACTAAAAAAAATTTTTTTTTTCCAAAGTAACTAAAAAAATATTTTTTTTTCCAAAGTAACTAAAAAAATAATTTTTTTTCCAAAGTAACTAAAAAAATAATTTTTTTTCCAAAGTAACTAAAAAAATATTTTTTTTTCCAAAGTAACTAAAAAAATAATTTTTTTTCCAAAGTAACTAACAAAAATTTTTTTTTTCCAAAGTAACTAAAAAAATTTTTTTTTTCCAAAGTAACTAAAAAAATATATTTTTTTCCAAAGTAACTAAAAAAATATTTTTTTTTCCAAAGTAACTAAAAAAATAATTTTTTTTCCAAAGTAACTAAAAAAATATTTTTTTTTCCAAAGTAACTAAAAAAATATTTTTTTTTCCAAAGTAACTAAAAAAATATTTTTTTTTCCAAAGTAACTAAAAAAATATTTTTTTTTCCAAAGTAACTAAAAAAATATTTTTTTTCCCAAAGTAACTAAAAAAATATTTTTTTTTCCAAAGTAACTAAAAAAATAATTTTTTTTCCAAAGTAACTAAAAAAATATTTTTTTTTCCAAAGTAACTAAAAAAATATTTTTTTTTCCAAAGTAACTAAAAAAATATTTTTTTTTCCAAAGTAACTAAAAAAATATTTTTTTTCCAAAGTAACTAAAAAAATATTTTTTTTTCCAAAGTAACTAAAAAAATAATTTTTTTTCCAAAGTAACTAAAAAAATAATTTTTTTTCCAAAGTAACTAAAAAAATAATTTTTTTTCCAAAGAAACTAAAAAAATATTTTTTTTTCCAAAGTAACTAAAAAAATATTTTTTTTTCCAAAGTAACTAAAAAAATTTTTTTTTTCCAAAGTAACTAAAAAAATAATTTTTTTTCCAAAGAAACTAAAAAAATATTTTTTTTTCCAAAGTAACTAAAAAATTATTTTTTTTTTCCAAAGAAACTAAAAAAATATTTTTTTTTTCCAAAGTAACTAAAAAATATTTTTTTTTCCAAAGTAACTAAAAAAATATTTTTTTTTCCAAAGTAACTAAAAAAATATTTTTTTTTCCAAAGTAACTAAAAAAATATTTTTTTTTCCAAAGTAACTAAAAAAATATTTTTTTTTCCAAAGTAACTAAAAAAATATTTTTTTTTCCAAAGTAACTAAAAAAATATTTTTTTTCCCAAAGTAACTAAAAAAATATTTTTTTTCCAAAGTAACTAAAAAAATATTTTTTTTTCCAAAGTAACTAAAAAAATATTTTTTTTCCCAAAGTAACTAAAAAAATATTTTTTTTCCAAAGTAACTAAAAAAATATTTTTTTTTCCAAAGTAACTAAAAATTTTTTTTTTTTTCCAAAGTAACTAAAAAAATATTTTTTTTTCCAAAGTAACTAAAAAAATATTTTTTTTCCAAAGTAACTAAAAAAATATTTTTTTTCCAAAGTAACTAAAAAAATATTTTTTTTTCCAAAGTAACTAAAAAAATATTTTTTTTTCCAAAGTAACTAAAAAAATATTTTTTTTTCCAAAGTAACTAAAAAAATATTTTTTTTTCCAAAGTAACTAAAAAAATATTTTTTTTTCCAAAGTAACTAAAAAAATATTTTTTTTCCCAAAGTAACTAAAAAAATATTTTTTTTTTCCAAAGTAACTAAAAAAATATTTTTTTTTCCAAAGTAACTAAAAAAAAATTTTTTTTTTCCAAAGTAACTAAAAAAATATTTTTTTTTCCAAAGTAACTAAAAAAATATTTTTTTTCCAAAGTAACTAAAAAAATATTTTTTTTCCAAAGTAACTAAAAAAATATTTTTTTTCCAAAGTAACTAAAAAAATATTTTTTTTTCCAAAGTAACTAAAAAAATATTTTTTTTTCCAAAGTAACTAAAAAAATTTTTTTTTTTTCCAAAGAAACTAAAAAAAAAATTTTTTTTCCAAAGTAACTAAAAAAAAAATTTTTTTTCCAAAGAAACTAAAAAAAAATTTTTTTTTCCAAAGTAACTAAAAATTTTTTTTTTTTCCAAAGTAACTAAAAAAATATTTTTTTTCCCAAAGTAACTAAAAAAATATTTTTTTTTCCAAAGTAACTAAAAAAATATTTTTTTTTCCAAAGTAACTAAAAAAATATTTTTTTTTTCCAAAGTAACTAAAAAAATAATTTTTTTTCCAAAGTAACTAAAAAAATTTTTTTTTTTCCAAAGTAACTAAAAAAATATTTTTTTTTCCAAAGTAACTAAAAAAATATTTTTTTTTCC